>NC_056745.1:1211226058-1211513558 GCF_019279795.1 Protopterus annectens | reverse complement strand
ATAAATTGTGCATATGTCAGTTTACTGTTGTCCATGGGCCTGTAACTATGTGTCTCTCTTGGTGGAGACCTCTGCTGACATTACAGTCATATTAATACAACTCATTTCCCACAGCTCTACAATATGCAGCTAACCCCTATTTTATATAACATCCCTGATAGATGTGCTCTCCCTTTCTAATTTCTCCAAATGTTTTGGGTTTCTAATACCATGATGGGAATGGACCCCATTCCTAAGTCAAAGTATGATTAAAGTTCATGAAATTAGTATTGTTTCAGTCTTTGATGTCAGCCAAAAGTGCTCTTCACAGCACCCGCAATGTGCCCAGTAATGACTCCTTCTGGAATTCATATGGGGTTACATGGTTTGGTAACATATCTAAATATGATTGTAAATTATTTTTCTATAAGACTCATTGCTCCTACTACTATTGGAACTGTCTGGGTATCTTTCTTCCACATTGCTCTCATTTCTGCCTGCAAATCCTGGTATTTTATGACCAATAGTCACTGGGTGCGACAATTTCAATGATCAATGCTACTTTTGTCTTCTTTTCTTGGACCACTATATCTGGTTTTCTAGCATCTGTCTTTTGAACTGTTGGTAATGGGTAATCCCATGTGATATAAACTTCATTTTCCATTATACTTTGTGATCCATGTTTCCAGTTTTTCAGCCATAATGATATCATAATGTTTGCACAATCCCCAGTGCAACAGTCTCACTACATTATTATGCCTTTCAGTATACAGTCCTTCTGCCATTAGTGTCGCAACCAGTTACAAGGTGTGTGACTGTTTCCAATTTGGTTTTACAAAACCTACATTTGTCTGTTTCTCCCACATGTTCAATGGACTTTGTAAACCAATGTGTACGTAGCCCACTATCTTGGGCTGCCAATATTAACCTTTCATTTCTTGGTTTGAATTCACCTCTCTTTAATCATTCCTGCATTTGTTCTTGATCAACATGAGGTTCTTCCAGAGGTTTTGTATACTTGCAACTATATTTATGTTTTTTCCACATTTCTTGCCTGCTCATCTGGTCCTTCACCTTATATTCTTTCTTTTGTTTTTGGCACATTCAGTTGCTGCCTGGTTTTTATCTAATTCTGGTTTGATTTTCATTCCTGCTTGACGGTGATAAGCTTCTGCTAAATTAAGCAGAGAAGTCATCTTAATTTGTTCTCCTCATGTTTCAAAACTTTCACTACATTTGGGTCTTATGTGGTCAGAAGATATGTGTGGAGTCCCACAGTTGCAGATCTATACATGTAATCAGTTTCAAGGAGGCCCATCCCTCCTTTGGAACGGACACTATATAATCTTGGTATACATTGATTTTTATAAATCATTTGGTGAACATGAAGCATCATTCTTGTTTTAATATTTAATATCCAACACTTTCTGGGGCCAGTCAATCACTCCAAAACTGTATGTTAGGACAGGAAAAGCAAACTGATTTATAGCTTGGATCTTGTTCCTAGATGTAATTTAAGTCTTCTAAAGTATTCCTTACTGAGTTTAATTCACATATGTTCATGTTTTATTGCTGATCCTTCATCAGTTCCCAAGTATTTATACACTCCCTCTTGCTCAAGTTCTTTTATATAATTCTTGTCCCAAACCAATGTTTTCCTGGTACTGCAGTTTTCCTGCTTTAAAGGTTGCTTTTGCACATTTATCAAGACCAAATGACAGTCTAATATCATTTGACAAAGATTTGACAATCTGCAGCTGTGCTTTCAGTTCCACATCTGATGAGCTATACAGTTTTAAATCATCAACAAAGAGAAGATGAGAAGTCATTAGACATTGTTTTCTAGGAGTCAAATTGTAGCCATGGCCTCAGCTGTTAAGTAAACAGCTTAATGGATTAATGCCAAGACAGAATAGCAATGGTGACAGAGAGTCACCCTGGGATATTCCCCTCTGAATTTTTATCCCTGGGAAAATAATCTGCCCTTTATCAATGCTTAATTGCAAAGTGGTCTCCCACTGTTTCATGGTCACTGTAATGTAATCAGTCAGTATAGGGTGTATCTTATACATTTTAAGCACTCTTTTATCCATGAATGTGGGATACTATCAAATGCTTTTTTGTAGTCAATCCATGCCATACTTAGATTCTTCCCCTTTTTACAGTTCTCCAGGATGACTTTAACAACAAATGATCCTTTGTTCATATGACTTTTTTATTGCGCTTTTGTTCTACTGCCATAATTGAGTTTTCTTCTAAATGATTATAAACTCTGTCGGCATCATTTCCCGTGTATAGTTTATACATCATCAGAAGGCAAGTTTTTGGTCTATAATTTTTACTTGCAGGTTCACTCTTAAGGAAGAGCATTGTTTTGCCTGTTGTTAGGCAGTGCAGTGTCTGTTTGGGGTGCGCATATAAATAGTTCTTGCTCATGGCTAAATCCTAGTGCAAATATGTTAATACTTTTAACCAAAAGTTAGGTACTGCATCTGGGCCTGGAGTTTTCCAGTTAGAGGCTTTTCTCAACTTTGTTTCAATCTCTCTGGCTGTTATTTCATCCCATTTCATATCCTGTACCTTTAAACTTCTTATTCTTTCTTTTACTTCTTCTATTCATTTAGCATCTTTGTTATGTTCCACAGGATCTTCATAGATACTTCTCCAAAATGTATCTACTTCCTCTTTTTTTTGGTGGTCTTTCAATTCCTTTTACCTTATTTCCCAATTCTCTATAAAACTTTTGGATCATCAATAAATTGCTTATTTTGTTTTCCCTTATATTTGTTGGTGTATCTTCTAAGTTTTTCCACCTGTGCTGAAATGTTTAGTTTATTTGCGATAGTGCATGATAGCTCCTGGTCTGTTCTAATACTGTGCATTGCTTTAATTGCATCTATCTTTCTTAGTATTTTTGTTGATCTATTCCCTCTTCTATAATCTTCTAACAGTGACACTTCATGTCTTAATTGCTTTATAATTTTCTCTATTCGATTCTTCCATGATGGTATTCAATTGTTCCCATTGTACATGCCAGGATGTTCATATCAAAAAGACATAGGTTCATAGTATTCATACTAGGCTATCTGCCGTAGGGCATTTATAAGCCTAGCCAGAGTGTGTTTGGCTTTCGCCACCCATTTTAAATTAATTTTGCTATGCCCTTTTTCGAGGTTAGTATACTGTGCCTCTGTCTAACAGTGATACCTGGGGTAAACCTACAATCTCCCATTCACTCATCAAGATTCCTCTTGAAGAGAGTCAATGAGGGACTCTGCCTAACCTGGACTGGGATTTTATTCCAGAGTGAAGGGAGCCTCTGGGTTATGAATCTGTCCCTCCAGCATGAGCAACATCTTCTCCATTGTTGTCATGCTGTGTGATAGTCACATAATATACATTTACACTGTGTAATCTGTACTGCATCTTGTCGATACATAATTAGTGTTGCTGCTACAACTGTCTTCATTTAAATGTCGTCTGCTGCTTTACATTAAGATGTTTCACCTGTCCACTTTCCCTGTGTTCATTTCTACAGTTCATCTGTGTGTGTTTTTGTTGTTTATTTTTATTGTTGATTGTTTATTTTAAATGACAGCCCTTGTACCATTACAGATAATTTACACAACTTTTGTACAGGATGCCTGAAATGGGATTCCACAATACTCTGCATTGTATACTTGTCCTGTAATGTGTTTGGAACATATATATTGCTGTATTATTAACCTGGTAATCAATGTGGCATTCCGTGTAATCCTACACACCTAAGTTTGCCCGTAGGTAAACAGATCTTACATGTTTTCTGCTATCCTTGTTCCTTTACATGGTTTCCTGGCTGGTACCACTGTTGCCAGCCACAAGACCTTGCTTGTTTACATTTAAATGCAGTGAGTGGAATGAATATGTAACTACCACCGCTGCTCATCCCACAAACACATAAACTTTGCATATGCTTCCCGCAAAGCTTACAATGAGTTTACTGAATCCCCAGGACTATATTTTTGATGATGCTATTAAAACCTTAGCTTTCTGCTTCATTTGAGTTCTTTACTTAAGTAAACTATAATAATTTTCCTTAGTGATCACACTTTTTTGCCTTTGATGTTCTTTAGTCAATTACATAATGATGCAGATAATATACTTTTCCTTTTTGCAAGTTATGTTTTTTAGAAATGGAACAGTGATGTACTGTTCACTAGCTCACGCTTGCAGATTAAGCTAAATGCTGTTATATATTAAATTAACACTTGAAAGTTAGTTTATATTTCATGACTGTTGAAACTGTATTCCTTAAATGTAACATGATAAATGAAACCATATCCATTAGATTTAATTGTATTCTTTATGTGCAAAGTGATAGTTTAAAGCATATTCCTTATATATAAGCTATGCCTTTTGTTCATAAGAACAGGGCATGCAACATGTAGCCATAATCTTGCTTTCCTTAACATGCATCAGAGGCTGTAAAGGGGCATTAGAGAATGCTCGACCCGTACATTGCCACTCTGATTGGAGAACGAACATTCTCCAGCATGGTGTTAATGTACAGGTAAGACCCACTGAAAAACAAGTCTGCCACTTCACGGCAGCATATTATACTGCTGTGGAGCTCGGACTGTAATGGAGGTAATGGCCACCATTATTTTATGCTCACTAAGCAGCACTTTTACTGTTTAATGAGTGTAATAAAAATAACAAAAGTGTGTGTGTGCGTGCGCATGCATGCGTGTTTGTGTATGTGTGTGAGGAGTGAAATCGCTTGGATCATATGATAATTATACATCCATAAAATCAATAAATGCCAGAAACAGATGTATAAAAAAACTTTTCGTTTTTATTTAAAAACCCTTATATTTAGCTGCTTTCATATTAAGTACACTGGTAAGGAAGATACTATCATTCCATCGAGGGAGGGAGTAGAGTTTAATGTTATCTGCCAACAAAGTTGTTTGTAAGACAGATTATTTTCACACTAACCACTACCTGGTCTGTCAAATACGTTTACTATAGAAACAAGAATTTCTTCAAATTTCTACAAAATAAAATATGCCTATGCAAGACATTTTTTCATCACTTCTTGAAATATTGTAAAGATGTTTGTAAATCCTTCTTGACAGATTTCTCTTGGTCTTGCCATAGTAAAAAGGGTTACAAGGCATATAAATAGCAGTGTAAATAACACCCTCAATTTTACAACGGAAATGTCCAGGACACAGACTAGATATGGGAAAATCAATTGTAACAATGTATGGTCTCTCATAAATAAATCTACAATATCTGCAATTTCCACATTTGTACATTAAATGAATAATTTGTGTATTTGTGATGTCCCCATCTTGGTTTAAAATAATCTTAATATCATAATTGTTCTTAAATCAAATCTGTCTTTCCAGCATGTCCTATTCAAGTCACAGGGCAAATTTAGGTCTCTGGAATCAGTAGGTCTAGTCCCATTTGATTTACGGATGTGCAGCAAATTCATTAGGTTTGGGTCGGAGATTGCTCTGTAAGCCAGGCATAAGTCTCCCCTAAGAAGTCTATACAATACTGAGTACAGTGACAAAGACTTTAGTAAGTTTGTGTAAGGCACATGCTGGAGTCTCTTGATCTTCTTAGAAACCTCTGAGGTCTCTCCAGTTGCTGCAGGTCCTTTGTACGGTACATGCCAAAAGGGGCATTATACTCAATTATGGGCCTGATTAATGATGGGTATAGAGGGGTTATAACCTCATTAGCTCTAGAGGTGATGACTTTGCTAATCAAGTGTGCTATGTAGAAAGCCTTCCTTACTACAGTAGACACATGGTGGTTAAGGTCGCAGTCTACTTGTGATTGGGTTTTAATTCATTAATTTGAGTCAGACATTGATATAGCCTTCTCAATTATTTTTATTTGATCCTCTGACAGTCTATTTTCAGTATATTTTTTTATAAATGTCTTAAACAGATCTTGTGTATACATTGTTGGTTTGTGTTTGATTAATCTTATTAAAATGAGACCTGAAAATATCCAGAATATCTTCTATTTTTGTAATCTTCTTTTTACTACTAGAGGAGTATAATTATTTGATATGGTTAGATTTAACAATCATTTTTGTTATAGTAGCTAATTTATGCATGGATTTAGGACTTTTGGAATAATTAGTTATTTTAATCTTTTCTAAATTTATTATAGTTTATTATTTCCTTATTGACTGTCTAATTTTAAGTTATTGATTTTCTCCATTAAATCTATCAATTCTTTGTCCTCTTGTTTCTTTTTTGTGCATGCCAACTTGCAATTTTGCCAAAAAGGTATGCTTTTAAAGAGTCCTATATAAAACTCTCTGATGTGTTTACCTGTATGATTAATTTCAATAAAAGTTTGAATTTCTTTATTAAATAACTCCTTAAAGTCTTTTATATTGGTTATATACACAGGAGTCCATTTAACTGGGATGTTATTATTAGAATTCAATATAACATCTAATGTTATGATCTGACAGTGGGCATGAGACTACTTTTACATTATCTATTCTGCTAGTGATCTCATTTGAAATATATACTCTGTTCATGATGGTGTCCCATGCCTGTGTGAGAAATATGTAAAGAAAAGTGAGTCTGATACTGAAAACTCATTTATATTTCTCATATTATATAGGTCAGTGAACTCCATCCAAGTCTTGACTGAGGCAGGTTTCTTCCTTCTACACCTAGTGTTGGTATCCTTGTCAGATAAAATACAATTAAAGTCACCTGTAAAAATGTTTCCCTTTGATATTCATATTATTTCTCCCCAGCTGTTGTTTAACTGTTTGTATTCCCAATCCAGGTATCCGATAGACAGTAATAAAATGTATAATTTCCTTTGAATCTCTAAAGTCATTGAACAAAACATGCCTTTTCATCACTAAATGTATTCAGGATTTTAGGTAGAGGCAAATAATTTTTTCATAAAATAGCCAAGTCAGTCAATTCAGAATAGTGTTTATTATTAAGCCTGTCCTAATCTTCTTTTACTAAATGTGTTTCCTGTAAAATGATATCATGGGAATGAAATATCTTTTTAAAATTTGTATAAACTACCCTTTTTACAGCCATTATTTAATCAATTGATATTAATTGATATGCATTTCAAGCTGGCCATACTACTGAAATAGGAAAAAATAAATATTACATATAATGCTCTCATACATTGATAAACAATATGGTACTGAAAGACTATTATTATATCTAGTGAACTGCTTACTCATAGAGATAAGATAATTAAGATTAACTGTAAACTTTCTATAAAGAATAGCAGACACCAAAAAAAATTAATTTGTAAACTACTATATATGCACTGTTCTTTCCTGCCCCCCCCCCCATGGAGTTTAAAACTCCTGGTTTGAATAGCAATCCTATTCAAACACTACCACCTACCCACAAATAAGTATCTAGCGTCACTCTACTACTTCTAAAGTTATGATATATGAAAGGTCTAACTTATTTAACAAAATTAAAAGGAGTTAGCATATACATAATATTCAGATTATAAACATTCATTTGCTTGCTATAAAACTTATAAACTGTAAAGTATAGCATATCTTGTACTCATTTGGTTCTATTCAGTTTATAACAGCCTATATGGTATTATAATACATCTAATCATTTCTTTCAGTTATGAGAAATAAAGAGGTTAACACAGATAAAAGATAATACATATAACATTGTTTATAACAATTGTGCTATATTACTAATATGCTATTATATAGTATTGATAATGTGACTAACTGGTTAGCTATTTAAACTAATTTCTGACTACAAGACTGTACATGCTTGGATATTATGGCAGACACATGATATTTTCAAAGAACACATAAACCTCTCTAAAAAATTATTTGTCTATTTGTGAGGACTTGCATATACAATTATCTTTTAAAACGTGTCTCTTCTATAAATAGGATATCATATTCACTATAAAATACTATGAAATATAAAATAGTAAAACAGTAACTGTGATGTCTAATTAATAATGTGTTCCCAGAATTATATTTACACTGTCGAATAACATATGGTTGGCAACCTACCCACTACAGTCTTTTTAAGGGACATATGAATTCCCAGATTATCAAAATGACTGTGTAATTTTGTCTAACTTTGTGGAAAACATGCTATTACTTTCATATTAATCCCTCTTTTACTATGTATCAGACTTTCAATTAATTTTCAGAGCATGAGCTCATAATATTGTTATGTATTTGAGCTCCTCACTTCCTGCTCAAAAAGCACATCCACACAGAAACCAACACAAATCATCACCACAACCATTGTCATAAACATATACATTATCTGTTGCTCACATATGCAGAACAAGTCAGCCAAGCAAGGGGCTGACATCAACAGACATAAACAAGATCATCCTCCCATTTTTAAATTAATAGAACAGAATGTAATTTGAATAATGTAAAATCTTAGGATAAAAGTTGAATTGAAGAAATTAAGTCTATATTGTCTATGGTACTAAAGTAGATAAACACAAAAGCCAGAAGAAGTAGCTGAATTGAACCCACTCAAAGTATTGCAGGCTGCAAATCACCACACAATTGTAGAATGCAGAATCCACTTTATTAACTTCAGAAAAAAAATCCAAGGATGAGCGCTTTCGTCCAGAAAGATCTAGACTTTATCAGACAATTTACCCCACATAGTTACTTCCTTCTTATGCAGTCCAAACAGGAAGTTCCACCCAGTTATAAACTAATCAATTATGTCATTAAAAGCACAACATTTACAGTCACTGAATTTAAAAAGCAGACAAACTATACAAACTGAAAAAGTTCATGGAATACACCACCCTAAAACACACTATATATAAACACTGCTTTATAAAAATGACAATTTACAATAAATATTTAAATATGTTGAATGTGTTAAAACAATAAATATGTGTGATTAAATACTAAAAACTAGATATAGTAGAAAATGTTAAGAGAAATAAATACACAACATAAATACTGAACATGTGAATTATTTAAAATGTTAAAATGTTAAAATGCATAATCAAAAGAAAAAAAATATATATATATATATGTTTATATATATATATATATATATATATATATATATATATATATATATATATATATATATATATATATATATATATATATATATATACACACACACACACACACACACACACACATTTTATCTTTCGAGTGCCTTTAGTTTTAAAATTGGGCTAATTGAAATATGCTCATTCAGGCCTGGCCAGTTCCCGGCATTCAAACGTAATTGCCAGTATAATTCTCTTTTCTCAAGTAATAGTGACCATGCACCACCCCTCATGTTGGTACTGATATTGTCTATAATAAAAAATTGGAACTTATGGTCATTATACTCCAAAACATGTTTGCTAAGAAAATTTGTTTCTTTTTTATTCCTTATGTCATATAGGTGTTCGTATATGCGATTTTTTAACTTTCTATCAGTCTTGCCTATGTAAAAGCAAGAACAGGTGGTACACATGGCACAGTAAATCACTTTCTCTGAATTACAGTTGTATTTCTGATTGATTCTGATTTTAGTATAAAGGGACTTTTATTTACCTTATAGAGAAGTGAATCCTTATTTCCTTCCTTTTACCTGTATCTCCAGTATCTGAATTGGTAAACTTTGTCCTGGAAAAAAATAATATCTTTTTATTAAAACAATTAACCTCAATGCTATTCTAAAGCTAAGAGTCATTGTCTTTTAGTTTATTTTTCTTCTCATTTGATTTCTTGGTATTTACTTTTGCTTGTCTCTTCAAAGTACTATTGATCCAGTCCATATCTTCAGTTTGGTCTAGTTTTTTTTTTTAAATGATAGTGCAGAGTCTGGGTCTTCAAAGTGTCTAATTATATCTGAAAGAAATATTTTGAGCCTGGCAGGAAAGAGCAAATGCACTTTAAACTGTATTTTCTTAAGTTCTTTTATAAGAGGCAAAACAGTCATCACAGCATTGGATTAGTCATTATCAAATCTTATTAGTTTGTCATCCAGTTTAATAGGAGATTTGGACCAGGCTGTTTTAAGTATTAGCTCCTTGTCTTGAGATGAGAAGAATTTAATAGTAACTGATCTCAGTGAAGAGTTAGTTTTTGATGAAGTAGAAACTAGAGACCTGTGTGCTCTTTCTATACCTTACAACATATCTTCAGAATACATTCAGAGTCTTAGGAAGCTAGACAGTAAGAAAGTTGACCATATTTTCTCCTTCTATTTTGTCAGGCAGTCCAAAATTACAAATGTTATTTTTCCTGGATCCATTTTCCAAATCATCAGTTTTGTTTAGCAATAAGGTATTCTGTCTCAGTAGAAATTCAAAGTTGTTTTCATCTTTGGATACTCTGACTTCTGTGTTATTAAGGGAATCTTCCATTCCAGTTGTCCAAGTTTTCTGTGGTTTTAAAATCTCCTGTATCTGTTCCATCTGTTTGGTAATTTTTTCTTTAAAGCTGTCAAGTTTGTTATCCATTCTGTCCAGTTTTAAAGAAATATCTTGTTTGTTACAAAGAGCAGATTGGAGTTCTTTCTTTAAAGACAAGTCCTGAGAGATTGTCTTTGAATGATTCATTTCACAGCTACATGTACAGTCCTTTTAAATGAATAATTTGACAGGAAAAAGTTAAATATTTAGCATTTTTAGATAATATCCTTCTATGTAGTATCAGGTAACTGATTTTGTTCAAAAAAATTGGTTTAGGTTATTTTGAAAATAAAGGTCTATATTACATGAACGAACGATCAAAATGTCAAGTACAACTTAATCGATACACTTTGATCGAACGTTTATGTACTCTGAGACTCTAAATGTAGAAATGTGGAGTTTCGAAATGTTCTAGTTGGACTTGCTAGTGAGTGTAGCGTGTAACATAAACACTCTACACTGTCCGGAATGGCTAGGTAAGAGTCTTCTTTACTTTTATATACCAACTCTGGGATCGCTGAACATTGGGGAAAGGGCAATTTCCCGGTAATTGCTTGTGTAAGACGTTGCTTTGCAATTACCGTGAAATTGCCCTTTCCCCAATGTACAGCGATCTCGTGGTTGGTATATTTAGTTAGGGGGGATGTTTTAAAAGTAGATGTGTTTGTGTAAGTTTTTAAGTGTTTGAATGATGTGAGCATGTAGGTGTTTGTATGTATTGGTTTTGTGTGTGCGTGTGTGTGTGTGTGTGTGTGTGTGTGTGTGTGTGTGTGTGTGTGTGTGTGTGTGTGTGTATGTGTGTTGTATGTTAATATAGGGAAGGTGTGGGATGAACAAAATCTTTTGAGATTTTATTTTTTAGGGTTTTTAGGTTTCGTTTAGATGAATGATCAATCAAAGTGTGTCGAGTATGTTGTACTCGACATTTTGATCATTTGTTCATCTAATATAATCCCTAAAAATAACATTTCCTGTCAGAAATAGAAATAGAGTAGCAGAGCAAGAAAACTGTGCTGCCAGTCTGTCAGCCAATATATTTTTATCAAACCTCCAGAATTAAAAGCAACGTTCGAATTCTTAAGTATTTTTAAATGACCAATGAATGTTATATGTAAGCTCCGCAGCTCATGAAGATTTCTCTTCAGTCATATGACCACATGATTTAGTAACATCCATTATGGGAATATCATTAAATATAGACCATTACTTCTGATACTGACAGCCCAGACGCTACTTCAGTTCTCTGGCCAAAGGACAGTGGCAATTAACTTCTTTCAGCAGACCAGATCACCCAGCACCATAGATGACCACTGCTCCAAATGCCTTTATATGGCCATTGTGGACAGTGAGGTCCCATAAGATACAGTGCAAATGGAACTTATTACATATACAAAGAACACTGCTACAGTGGTGAGGATTAATAACAGGTGATATTCCTGGATATGGTACATTTAGCATAGCAGATAGTGTATGACAAAATTGACATTCTTAACTCATGTGTCTCTCTCATATCAAATACATACCTCATTGTGATTTGCTTATTTAGTCAGAATACTTTTGTTTCATAAGATTAGTTGCATTTCACATCACAGATGGTATCTATCTGCAAGCTAAACATGCATGCATGCATGCTGATGGCTGTATTATGGCTGGCTGTTTTATCATAGGCTACTGACTGCTTTCTGTAGGTGGACTTAGGTCTGAGGTGGTTGAAAGTCTGTCATTCTACCGAGGATGGTACTGACTGGCCACACATGCCCATAAACTACTACTAAATGGGATCTGCACACACACACACACACACACACACACACACACACACACACACACACACACACACACACACACACAGTGACTGACAGACAGACAGGCAGGTGCACACACACACACACACACACACACACACACACACACACTACCTTCCAAGATAAGGCTTCTGGTTCACAGTAAGCCTTTCTGAATCTTAGGGATTGAGAGCCAATTCATCATTTACCTTTCGTTAACAATCCCTCTGATTAAGTGTACTACATTTTAACAATAATCCATGAGTGGGTGTTGGTAAAGTAGGATTTATCCACAGCTGACATGGTTTGATGATGAGGACAAAGTGATTAAAAAAAGACAACCTTGGGTAAATCTTGTGTTACACACAAGAGACGATTATTGTTATTATACAATGATACATATGAAAAAATTCTCAGCTTTTTATGTATCTAATGTCATTGTATAAATGGACTTTTAGTGGTCTTCTGCTATTATCTGCTCATCTTGGCCTTCCAAAATGTATTGCACATGTGTTAAGCCTATACATGCAAACGCCTACACAGTACATTGCTATCTATGCTATAGTGCCTTCCATGCAAATTCTTTGTGCCTATTTCTATTAAGGCATTGAAGAGTCTGGTGAAGTGCCTCCTGTACAGAGTCTGCATGTCTTTGTTTTTAGTAAGATACTGAGGGGGTCCGCTAAGCAGAATAAGCATGTCTGAGGAGCTTCCTGCAGGGGGACTCCCAGTACTGGGAAACTTGAAATTGCTTTAATGGAGTGATATTATTCTGCTTCACAAAGCAGTTCAGTGGTGTGTCATAGCTGAACTACTCTGAAGTTTTATTTGAAGAAATTCAATCAGTATTCCTAAAATTCTGTTCTCCTTTTCCAAAGCTGACAAAGAAAAGAGAATGAATATATTTTACTCTTGTTAACAAAAAAAGTATTTTATTTTTTCTGAAGTAATGTGACATAATACTGACTTCACATTACTTCAATTATAATAAATGGCAGAGGGGGCAATGATATGAGGAAATACCTCTATATATAAAGCATGATTTTGGACACATTTTCATTTGTTATGTTCCAAATGCTGTTTTGTGTATTTGCTTTGAAATATTTGCAGTTTGTTCAAAGACTCATGATAGAATACATTCTAAATTATAATAATTTTGCTACATTTTCCATTACTGTTTGATGCCTGTGTGGTGACAGACGTAATGTCATTTTGTGTCAAATAAGTAGTCCAACCAGGCTTAGTATGAGAAATGTTTGCTGGATTTAACTTTCAGACCTGAAAAAGCTTGCATGGTTCCTGATTTCTAATTTGATTCTTGCCTTTATGTCTCCCATATTTATCTCCTCTGAACAGTTTCTGTACTACAGGGTGACCCACTGGTGTAATAAGAGAACAGAAGAATCTGCTTTGTTGCTGAACACTGAGCGAGACTCATTTGCTAGCAAAAACATCCGAAGTGTTTGCAAAACTATTTGCTTTATCTATGTGGCTTTCATAATCTGTTGGTCTCCAGGTATGTAAATGGAACACTACTGTCTGATGGTTCCTGTTAGTCCTCCTGTAGACAACATGCACCTCCATTGTCTCAAAAATAGCAAATTCCATTTGAACTAGACAGGTTACTGGTGTACCATAAATATGCTTACTTGTGCTACTGGTATTCTAGGGATCAGGGATGTGTCAGACCAGTTCAAGGGTTGGCTTGGAGAAAAGCACAGCACATCAGAGCACATCAGTCAGCACTGCCATAGTATGTGCAGGGACAGGATGGGGGAGCATTCATGGACCTACCAGCACCTGAGAGAGAGCACATGTGAGGTGCAGAAATTTAAGTTTAGATTACAGATATAAACTGAGCTATTCATAAACACAGTTCCCAGGTGCATAAGTGAATTCTACACATTTTGTTTTTTGCAACTCTATTCATTGCTGTGATTCATAGATAGGGACAATAGCAATGAAGAGTGGTATGCAGATGGGCACAATATAGTTATGTACTGTGCCTACTGGTACTCCAGATGGTGAAAGGGATGTGTAGCACAAGGGTGTTACAGCACACAGCACAGCCAGGAGAGCAACTTAGTAAGGTGTGATATACTTTACTAGGGCCAGCTCCATTTACATAAAGGGATACAGCCCAGACTACCACAGATGACCAGAGCATGGACAGTAATTCAGGCTCCTCTTGGAGTTAACATAAGGAATAGAAGAATAATGGGGGAGAAGATGCTCACTTCGGTGGGGGGAGGGATGGGAACATGTGAATGGACACAATCACTGCAGAAAATTAGTACTATAGAATGGGGTCATGCAGATGTGCTGTTTGCATGATGAGCAGGACTCTGCTTGTGTTACACATGGAGGTGTGGATAGTACACTACAAACCCACTGCGCACTTCTCCTCAGATGTTGATGAGTACATGCAGGGGTGGCAAAGTATACAATTAAATCTTGATATCTTACTGCATGTATGACAGTTCCCAGGGCTCTTGTCCCCAAGAATGAATGGACCATAGTGTTCGCAACTCGTGTTATGAACAGGATCATTATGTGGACTGAAAAGGTTAACTTCAATGGTCAGCAGAGGAGGCTGGATAAAAAAAAAATACACTTAGCTACATTGTTGTTCCTGGTTGCACTGTGTTCCACCATCAATCCTAAGAATGGTTCATAAAAAGCTTTTCAATCATTAGTCATGATGGCAGAGCTATGGTCATTACCATGGTATGATAATGATGGAATCTGGTGCTTTTGGAGCTCCCATTCGTGGCAGGTTACCATCATCATTGTGGAGACAGGGAAAGGTACTGTTATGGTAGCAGGATTGCCTGTCCCTTAGGGATCTCCACTGTCTTAGGGATTTTTTTACCGTGTGATGGGGTGAGGGTCTCTTTACAACTGCCACTAACTTCTTGCTGGGTTCTGTATGTTCAGCAACATGTCATCAGGGAAGGGAAATCACTGCAGTCAAAGGTGCTGCATCAGTGTAGGTGTGTTGTTCTGGACTCATAACTTATGTAACTGGGTCCAGCCAGTAAGTCATTGGTGGTACTGTCAATGAAGAACATATGATTCTGGTGGTAGCCATTAACGTGTGCTCTGGGCATGAATTACTTTGGCTACACAACAGGGAAATACCATATACAGGTGTTAACCTATTTGCAATATTTTCTATGAATTATGCAGGGCTTTGATACCATTGCACAAAATGTCTGCTAATAGCACCCATAGTTTGAAGCAGTCAGATTGGTAAATCAGTCAGGCTGGAAAAAAATTGATTAAGAGATGGTGAACACACTATTAAAAGGAACTAGTAGACAGGTCTGATGTGTGAAGTTCATGCCTGCCTACTTTACTGGTTTAGTTCCTTTTGCAATAGGAAAGTAACTGTAAGTGGGATGATAAAATGTGTGCAGAAATGCTTCTCTGTCTTTGTCTTCAAAATAATATTCACATACATGTTAAGAGCCATTCTTAGCAAACTCCCAGATTATAATAAAGCAGAACCTCATGGCCTTTATGCTAGAGTCCTATTACTTTGTAGCTCATTCATCTACTACCCTGTTTATTTCAATTTCAATCTATCCTTAAATTATGGAGTCTTCTCTGAATTATGGAAGTAAGGTATGGTCATTTTGTCAGCAGAGATCTAGTATCCATCTTTCTAAGCAGCTGCAAGCCAACCTATATCCTTCTCCCTTCTGCTAAAACCATGAAGATCATTGTCACTTTACTATTAGAAGAGGACATCAGTAATTATAGATTACTCCATAATAAACTGCACAGCTTTAAGTCTCAACACAGCACTAGCAATTTGACTCTTTCCCATGCCCTTCTTCTCAGTGACTTAAACATGGGCTTCAGGTCACTCAGTGATTTGACCTAACTTGAGAACTACTTAGGTAGAAGATACTTTAGGACATCAGTTAGGTGTTTCACCCCATCCTTCTCCTCTGGCATCCCCAAGACTCCATACTTGGGCCTTCAGATTACTTTTTCTCTACATAGTTCCATAGTTTTGGCCACCCCGAGCTGTAGGCATCCGCAGATACAAATAACAGTGCTCTCCTTAGCACTAGTTACTCTCTAACAAACAGTCAGCTCCACAGTGATCTACTAACAATGAAAAATTGGCAGAAGCTTAAAAAATGCATACCAGTCTCAAAAAACAAAGCAATGCCATGTTGCACCAGTTCCCTACATATCATCAGTGGTCAGTTGATTGGATTCCAGTTCCTGAACAGGAATGGTGATAATTGCTTTTCACTCAGCTCATGTCCTTTACTTGTAAATAGGGAGAAAACACTGTGCAGAACCATTTTGCACTTTACTGGGGAGTTTCTCTTTTCCTAACAACTATGAGCCATGTAGTTAGTATATATAAGTAAGTGGGATAGGAGGGTAAAACCCCTCATGGGGGTACGGGGGGCACATCCCTTGCAGAAGCTAATATTTTGACCTGTATGCATCATGGTTAGATTAGGTATGTCATTGATCAGCTGTGAGCATGCAGTTAGTTTATGGGCAGTGTTTTTTAATTTTGACTGCCCTTACCATGGTTTCATGATTAAGCAAATTTATTCATGTATAGTTCCTATGTTTCATCGGGTCTATATCATATGTTCGAAGTTTGAAAACTTCGAACTTTAAATAATCAAATTTAAATGCTCAAAGTTTCAAACATCGAACATATGATTAAAAAAAAAAGAAAGGGAACTTACCTGACTGTTGGAAGCAGGTGGGCTACGCCCCTCACACCCCCCGCTCTTTAAATATACCAACTATGAGACAGCAGATTTCCCTTACTGCACTGTAGTGCGGTCTTGGAGTTGGTATATTTAAAGGGCAGGGGTTTGGGGGGAGCATGGGGGCTTGCCCCCTGCCTACAACAGTTAGTTTTGTTTTTGTTTGTTTTTTTTACATATGTTCGAAGTTTTATAACTTCGAACATTTAAATTTGATTATTTAATGTTCAAAGTTATAAAGCTTTGAACATATGATATAGACCTGTTTCATCCTATTTCCGTAACACTAAGAGGCAGACAACACATTATTGTCCCTGTGCTATTTGGCTTGGTTATACAGTCCACTCTCTGTGTAGTCTCTGGCTTCACTTTTTTTATCCTGAGCATTAATGACAACAGCCGCTATGAGAGCTTCTGATATTACACAGTCCCTGCCATCCTACTGAACAGCTCCGTATCTGTAGCGATACCAAAGTGCGTCAGAAGCCAGTAAACCCAAGTCAGGACACAATTAAACTGTGACAGACTTAACAGCCAGGAAAGAAACCTGTATGTTATACCCTATAACTGTATATTTGATTGTACAATATAATACATGCTGTAGCACTCTTAGCTACCTAAATTAACTAGCTACGCTCAGAAATCTAGCTGACATTTATTAGAAATACTTCTGCTACTTGCCTCACTCAGGATAGCAGCTGTTGTACAACCTGACCATTTTCTGGTCTGAATCAAGCTCTCACACTGTCCACTATTAAAAAAGAAAAACATCACCTAACTTAAATAATAATTTTCCCCTACCCAACTAATCCTGAGGGTTTACGTCTATTAAACAGAATGTTGTTTTACAACCTTGATAACTTTTTTCTTGTATCAGAGCACATTTGCACTTATTGTTTCTCAGATACAGGGTTCTGGTGCATTCTTTCCCCTTCAATTGGCCACCAAGTCGCCGGACCCCTCCCCCCATCCAGTAGTAGACATCTGGAGGTTTAATAAACCCCCACTGCCATTTTTAAAACTAAGAACAGCCGCGCGCCTTGATGTGAGAGCTTCTGATAGTAAGTTTTCTGTAATGTTTTTTCACTATTGGCATTCTAAAGGCCAACATGCAATAATATTGGTTGTATGCCACATTCCCAAGCACATTACAGTGTTGTTGAATGTGTGGGAACTGATATTTTTACTTTTTACTGTTAGAAGCATTTTCTTTAAGTCAACCAATGCATGTAACTACTTGTTTGGCTTGAATCGGAAGCATGTGTATTTGAAAAACCTCATGTTGCGATGTTTGTTCACTGCCTGCATTTATCGCTATGATTAACTACATGGTACTTATTGGGTTTTGAATTTCTCTGCATTAGTCACTAGCCCTTATAGGTATGATTAACTACATGATAATTATTGGGTTTTGAATTTCTCTGTATTAATCACTAGCCCTTATAGCCTAACTAAGGGGCATAGAACTGAGACAATGGACGCAAATAATACTGCCCGGAGCCATCTATAGGATGATATTAACTTGCTACACATGGTTTGGTTTAAGCAGAACATGTTTGTAATTGCTTGCATTGCAAATACTTGTTTGGCATGAATTGGAAATGGTTCTTTTGAAACACCTCATGTTGCGATGCTTGTTCACTGCCTGCATTCACCGCAATGATGAATTGCAAATGACTTTATTGGATTTTGCATTTCTCTGTATTTAGTAATTCATTAACCTTTATTGCCTAACTAAGGGACATAGAACTGAGCCAACTGATACATTTAATACTGTCCGGTGCCATTTAAAAGCTGATACTAACTTGTTTCACGTGGTTTGGTTAGGCAAAACTTGTTTAAACGCTTGACTGTACAGACTGCATATTATACTGTAAATGCATGAGTTAAATTGAATACTGGTGTCATCACTCTAAATGCTACTATCATAGTTTGTGTCCTTCTAGCCTGTCTGCATATTTTGCACTTTTTCAACTTAATGTATCCTCCTTTCTTATTCTGTAGTTACACAGTCCCTGCCATCCTACTGAACAGCCCCATATCTGTAGGGATACCAAAGTGCGTTGGAAGCCAGTAAACCCAAGTTGGGACACAATTAAACTGTGACAGACTTAACAGCCAGGAAAGAAACCTGTATGTTATACCCTATAACTGTATATTTGATTGTACAATATAATACGTGCTGTAGCACTCTTAGCTAACTAAATTATACTAGCTAAGCTCAGAAATCTAGCTGGCATTTAATTAGAAATACTTCTGATACTTGCCTCACTCAGGATGGCAGCTGTTGTACAACCCAACCATTTTCTGGTTTGAATCAAGCTCTCCCACTATCCACTATTAAAAAAGAAAAACATCACCTAACTTAAATAATAATTTTCCCCTACCCAACTAATCCTGAGGGTTTACTTGTATTAAACAGAACATTGTTTTACAACCTTAATAATTTTTTCTTGTATCAGAGCACATTTGCACTGATTGTTTCTCAGATACAAGGTTCTGGCCCACTCCGTTCCCCTACCCAATCTCCATTCCCACCCACCCCTATATCAATTACATTTATAGTTAAGCACCACATGAACCATCAGTTTCCTTCCACCAATTAAGGTTTCACACCACACATATCACTCACAAACCAACACCCTTCACCAAACCCTTACACTTACTCCTTATTAGAATACCAGACCCACATACTTTACAATACTACCCTTAAACACTCTCCGCTAAACAGGATGAACTACAAACAACAGTCCCACTTTCTAAAAACAGTACTCTAACTATGTACTATAATCACACTTCTTCTGCTCTCCTACCTCTCCTCTTACCACACTCAACTTCATATCAGTACTCCCCCATGGCAAATCAAACCTATATCCACTCCCTTCAAACTGTGTAGTTCCCCTATCACACCACTAGACCTCACCTCCTCTAGATCAGTCTCTTACTCCCACTACAAACTGTCAGTCAGAACTAACCCTTACTCCTCACTAAGACAAATTAAATTACTACACAAACTAACTAAACTGTATCTTCACCTGCTCCACAAACTCATTCGCTGTGGTGAAATTCACCCCAATCCAGGACCCACCACAACACCCAACACAGACTCTAATCAGCTAAATCCCCTATACTATAGACCTACATCCTCTTTCTTTTTCATAAATATAAATGCAAGAAGTATACTTAACAAAATTCAGGACCTTCACACCCTACTAGCTGTATATAAACCAGAAATTGCTGAGCTAACTGAAACATGGCTTAAACCAGAACACCATAATAATAATATTACAGTCCCTGGCTATAATATCATATGGAGAGATAGAGTAAAGATAAAGGGAGGAGGGGTAGCAATATTGTTCCAAAATCATCTCAGCATTGAACAAATTGATTTTAACACCCAAGAAATCAAAGATGTTGAACTAATCCTTGCCAAACTAAAGCTAAACTCAAACATATAATTATTGCAGGTGGCTACATTCCACCAGGCAATAACACTACTATAATGAAAAGCCTACTAAACTGGATCTCAAACTCCTTGCCACAAGAAACTGTACTATTAGGTGACTTTAATATTGGCTGGCTGAACTGCTCTAGCCACACTCCAATTACCCACATTAACCTCCATAGATTTAACCAAATTATATCTACCCCAATTTTAACCAAATTATATCTACCCCAACCAGAACAGACAAAATCTCAAAACGTGAATCCATCTTAGACTGGATTCTGTTATCTGACCCCACTCTAGCATGGCACTCTGGCTGTCTACCTGATAGTCTAAGTGATCATCAACCGACCTACCTAATTCGCAACAGACCCCATTACAGAAGCCAACCCAACCTCAGAGTAATACATAATAAAAAGATGTTTAAAACAACTGAATTCATCAATTCACTATCATCACCCTTCTTCTGCTCTCCTACCGCTCCTCTTACCACACTCAACTTCATATCAGTACTCCCCCATGGCAAATCAAACCTATATCCACTCCCTTCAAACTGTGTAGTTCCCCTATCACACCACTAGACCTCACCTCCTCTAGATCAGTCTCTTACTCCCACTACAAACTGTCAGTTAGAACTAACCCTTACTCCTCACTAAGACAAATTAAATTACTACACAAACTAACTAAACTGTATCTTCACCTGCTCCACAAACTCTTTCGCTGTGGTGACATTCACCCCAATCCAGGACCCACCACAACACCCAACACAGACTCTAATCAGCTAAATCCCCTATATTATAGACCTACATCCTCTCTCCTCTTCTTAAATATAAATGCAAGAAGTATACTTAACAAAATTCAGGACCTTCACACCCTACTAGCTGTATATAAACCAGAAATTGCTGAGCTAACTGAAACATGGCTTAAACCAGAACACCATAATAATGAGATTACAGCCCCTGGCTATAATATCATATGGAGAGATAGAGTAAAGAAAAAGGGAGGAGGGGTAGCGATATTGTTCCAAAATCATCTCAGCATTGAACAAATTGATTTTAACACCCAAGAAATCAAAGATGTTGAACTAATCCTTGCCAAACTAAAGCTAAACTCAAACATATAATTATTGCAGGTGGCTACATTCCACCAGGCAATAACACTACTATAATGAAAAGCCTACTAAACTGGATCTCAAACTCCTTGCCACAAGAAACTGTACTATTAGGTGACTTTAATATTGGCTGGCTGAACTGCTCTAGCCACACTCAAACTACCAAAACCAAATTATATCTACCCCAACCAGAACAGACAAAACCTCAAAATGTGAATCCATCTTAGACTGGATTCTGTTATCTGACCCCACTCTAGCATGGCACTCTGGCTGTCTACCTGATAGTCTAAGTGATCATCAACCGACCTACCTAATTCTCAACAGACCCCATTACAGAAGCCAACCCAACCTCAGAGTAATACATAATAAAAAGATGTTTAAAACAACTGAATTCATCAATTCACTGCAAAACTGTAATTGAACACCCCTAAAACTACTATCTCTAGATGAGGCCGTACAGTACTTTCCTACAAATCCTAAACTATCATGCCCCCCCCCCCCATGAACTATAAGACTGAAAGCTAACTATGCTCCATGGCTAACCAAAGATACCAAGACTATAATGAAAGAGCGGGATCTGTCCTAGAGTCAATATCAAAAGAACAAAACCAGTAACCTGTGGAAAAGCTACCAAGAACTTCACAACAACGCCAAAAAACAAATCAAACTAGACAAAAGTAACTACTACAAAACCATACACAAAAAATATGCCAATAACCTAAAGAAATTTTGGGCTACAATAAATGGTATAATCCACCCAGGTAAAGCCACAACCCCAACCCCAGTGCTACCAAACAACCATGACAACATTCCCACACAATTTAACAAGTTCTTTACTGAGACAGTTCAAACCCTTACCAATGCCCTCAATACCACTAAAAGCCCTATACTAGGTACTAGCAAAGCACACCCTATTACTCAAAACAATAACAACAACTCTTCTCTACACCCCGTATCCACTAAAACAATTTCCAAGCTCCTTAATAAACTCAAACCAACCACACTAGCAGCTGACACCCTACCAGCCGAATTCCTTCAGATAGCAGCAGACACCACAGCCTATCCCATATCCATCCTCATAAACAGGTCACTCACAGAGGTCAAAGTCCCCACCTTGTGGAAAACATCACATATTATTCCAGTGCACAAAGGTAGTAACTCCATAGAACTCACCAACTACCACTCAATCGTAATTCTCTCACCTCTATCCAAGATATTAGAAAGAGTTGTCCATTCCCAGCTATTTCAGTACCTCTTACAAAACAACTTAATCTCCATAACCCAGTATGGCTTTAGACCATCCTACAGCACCATCACAGCATTACTGTCATTTACAGATATAGTTAACCACAATATAAACAAGGGACTCTTTGTATCTTCCATTTTCTTAGACTTATCTAAAGCCTTTGACATGGTAGACCATAATATTCTTCTCCAAACTCTATCTACCCTCAGCCCCTCCACTATACCATGGTTTACTAGCAATTTATCTGGTCGGCAGGAGGCAGTCCTATGGCATGACCAGCTGCCCCCCCCCCCCCCACTACCAGTATCCATAGGTATCCCTCAAGGATCTATCCTTGGCCCACTACTGTTTTCACTATTCACCAACCAATCAATTCCTCCTCACAGAATCAGTAGTACAATACGCAGATGACATTTTGTACAGCTTGTCTGTTATACAAAGTTGCTATTGCAATTATATGTCAATGCAGAGATATTTATTTTTTGAGTTTGGACATATAAAATAGCTCTTTTGACTCATAAATGTAGCATCTGCAGCCCAGGGGACTGCAGGTCAAGATTCCTACCCGTAATCCTGTGGATGCAGGAATTCCTTTTTCATTTTCTACTCAACTTCTAATATCTTTTCCTTTTCGGTAAATGAAGGATGGTTGAGGGTCCAGAACCTGATTGACGAGAGTGGTTTCCCCATATCATATTCCAGTTTTGGACCATTTTTCTTTTTATTACATGTGAATCCTAGGATAAGTTAAGATTATACTTCTTTTATGTTTGTCATTTTCTTCAATGATACTTGGTTGTTTGGCATGTAATGGTTTCCTTCTGGGGGTTCAGCAGAGCTGGATCATTACTTTATTTGAGGAGATTTATGGGTTCTAGTAGGTTGGCCACCAAATTCTCATTGCATTCTTTTTCTAGAAAAAAATCTTTTTGAAGTTGATCTAGGATGGTGAGAGATCATTTTGTTTCTCCATAGACTCTGGCTACTCTCATTCTCTGTGGTTTGATTAAATTTTTCTTTAATTTTGGGGTACATGCTTTCAGCATGTAGAACAGATTCACTTGTGTAGGTTTTCTGTACAGGTCAGTCTTGAGGTTCTCCATGCTTCTGTCCTTATAGATGGTGATGACCAGGAGTTCCAACTTAATGTAACTATAGTGGTTGGAAAAGTTAAAAAATGTGTGGTGGTTTGGATGTAGAAGAAGGAGCTGTTATAAGGGAGTGGTTGAGTTTATAAAAACTCCCAAATGTTGACATCTGTTTTGTGAACACACTTTGGTCCTCAAAACAGATGCTTGGCAGGTGTATGAGTTCAACAATCTTCAATTTCCGGGGAACCGTGCGATCTCTGAGTTAGTATATATAATTAGTATGGTGTATGGTGGGTGTATGCATAATGCCTTCTTGAGATATGCATTGTTAACATTTTGTTGGCAGTGTTATAGACATTGACATTCAGGTGTTTCTACGTACTTCAGTGCACCCATATAAAAAAAAGTGTGTGTGCATGTGTGTATGTATATGGGAGTCATTTTGTTAGGTCAAATGGACATAATATTGAAAATATCAAAAGTTTATTGGTCAAATATTCAGAACACTGGACTGGCTTTTTTGCCAGTATTCATGGGGGTCCAGGAATATGCCGTTTCCACAATGTAGTGTAATCTTGGAGTTGGTAGAAGTAAGTTGCAGGTTGTGTGAAAAAAAGCACCCTTCTGCATGTCTAAAAAGATAATTTTTTTTTGTTTTTTAGTTTTTATTTTCAATTGTATGACGGTCAATGTTTTATATTTCAAACCTTTATTTTTTGATCTTTTAATACAGATTCATACACACACACACACACACACACACACACACACACACACACACACATATATATATATATATATATATATATATATATATATATATATATATATATATATATATGTCTCCTTCAAAACCACATTGTCGAAACACAGTTCATCAAGACCACATCAGCAAAACTATGAAATTTCAAAAACCTGGAACTGCAAAGCGTAACCCTGGAAATGAACCACTTGGCCACCAGGGCAAAAAAAAAAAAAACACAGCAAGTAACATTTGTTCCCCCACACCCCCCTACCTAAACATACTAACTCCAAGATCACACTGCAGTGGTGAAATGGCAAAATTTACCATGATGGCCAAGTGGTTCTTTTACAACTGTGTGGAAGTTTTGTTTTAAAGATTAGCACTTTGCTGCTGAGTGAAATAAGATTTGGTAGACAATGATTCCTTGGTCAAAGGTCTTCTACATATTTTTACATGAGTACAGTTGCTGACATGGCACCTGCTATCTACTCTGTTAAAGGAAATCCTAGCACATAGACAGCTAAAAAGTAGTAGCCACTGACCTTTTCTGAGAATGTAATAGAAGGATGCAGTCAATGCAGGGCATGTGCAAAACTCCACAAGGCATACCTATTAACAGTGCTTGAACTGACACTGGACTATTGAGTACATCAGTTGTAGTCATTCCATGAGTATGTTTCCAAAAATTAAGCTTGCAGCACTTTGAGTTATACTTTGTATTATCCCAGCACTAAGGCAGTAAGGTGAAAGAATGCCCAGTAAATGGCAGATGAATGAATGAAAAATTAATATGAAGCTGCAAACAGGCATTTCTTGTGGGGTGGTATTCCAAGAGTGCTGGGGACAAACATTCTGCATTTACAAAGGGTTGTTTTTAAAATACATTCAAGATGTCAGGCAATTTGGCAGTAAATATACAAAGGCAAAATATCAGTTATATAAAATATTATTGTAGCAGTATACAAAGCCTTCAGTTTTACTAAGGAGAAGTTGCACACCAAGTGAGGTAATTATATTGCAGAGGAATTACCTCAACACCACCAACTCACACAAACCAGCATTTTGATTTTCCCTTCTCCAAGTGAAAGCAAACCTGTCCTGGTTTTTCCCCTTCTTTTCCTTCTCCAACAACACATGTTCTCCAAAACCTGAGTTGGCAGATATAGCAGAGGTTAAGTGTGGGGAATCCACCTGCTCTCACAAGCCAACACACTGCAGCACAGCAAGGTAGGCTATTATAATATTATAAAGTTCAGTGATCACACATGCCTTAATATAGTGTAAACATATATATATATATATATATATATATATATATATATATATATATATATATATATATATGGATCTACCTGACTTGGTCGACAATTCATATGGTCGAAAGTTTATTTGGTCGACAGTTCATTTGATCGACAAGCATTTTAGGTACGGGGCTTCCCCACACCGATGTGGGCTGTGCCCCACCCCCCCAACTATATATATGAACTCCAGGGTTGCACAACATTGGGGAAGGGGGCAAATCTGCTTGTCGACCAAATGAACTGTCGACCAACTGAGTGTCGATCATATGAACTGTCGACCAAGTCAGGTAGACCCATATATATATATATATATATATATATATATATATATATATATATATATATATATATATGGGTCTACCTGAGATGGTCGACAAGCCACTTGATCGACTTTCATTTGGTCGACAGGCAGATTTGCCCCCCTCCCCAATGTTGTGCGACCCTGGAGTTGATATATATAGTTAGGGGGGGTGTGGGGGGGTGAAGCCCCCCACATAAAACTGCTTGTCGACCAAATGAACTGTCGACCAAATGAAAGTCTATCAAATGGCTTGTCGACCATGTGATAGGGATCCATATATATATATATATATATATATATATATATATATATATATATATATATATATATATAAATAAACTGCCACATTCTAATTTGTCTCATGTTATGATTCCCCAAACACATTTGCCCTTTTAACAGTGAAATATACACAAGAGTAGACACTTTTCTCGACAACTGATAAAAGGATTTTATCAGACTTATGCACATACTAAGAACAATCCTTATATACAAACATGTCACATGACCAACATTACATTTTAATAAGTACTTTAATATAGTTTTACATAAAATATTTTCCCAAACCCCTGTTTTTGAATTCGGGATTAATATTAATTCATTGAGTCCTGTGTATACATGCATCCCTAGTGTTAACTGCCTACACATCTCTTTTCATTCAAGCAATGTTTCTAAATATCCCCCAAGAGCCAATTACACTTTCCCTAAAGCAAAAAATTTAAAAAATCCTGAAAGAAATGCATTCTTCTGTATGCCTAAAATAGAGTATTGTATTTAGTTCTGATGATATAAATATGATCTCTCACCCTCAATGATAATTTATTGTTTTCCCATTTCCTGGGATTCAATAATGCCTACATTAAGTGTAGATCATTCTGAGTGCACAGATAACACAGACATAACTCGCACCTTCTTTCTGCTAATTTTAGTTTTCCTACTGATATTCTTCAGTAGGAAGTGTAGACTACATGTACACTTAGTGTAATCTTTCTGAGTGACTAGAAAGCACAAATAAATATGATAAGAATGTTCTTGAATATGTATCATGTACACTTACTGTAGGCTTTATTGAATCTAGCCCAGTATTAAGCCAGACGTATATCTTGTATTTAGAGGCACTGACATTTGTGAAAAACAAGCTTCTAAATATCAGAGGCAAAAATAAAGTGAATTGAAAAGAAATTAAAATCTAATATACAATTAGAAAATAAATGCACTTTTCATGAAGAAGAAAAAGCTCAAGAAGGTATGGAAACAATATAGCAAATTGCAACAGAAGCTGTTCAACAATTCTTTTTTTTCTCAAATATTTGCAGCGGTAGCATTGTTGCCTCACAGCAAGAGGTTCTCCCGTTCGATTCTTGGCTGGAGCACCTTCTGTGTGGAATCTGCATGTCTTCCCGCAGTCGAGTAGCATTCGAAAGACATGCGTGAATGGGCGTGCCTTCGTTGAAGGTTGGACATCGAGCTGGCACCTCAGCACCGTAAAAATCTACTGCCAATCATTAGCGGACCGGAGTTCTGCTGTGGCGACCCCTAACCGGGAAAAGCCGAAAGAAAAACAACATTTTTTAATTTTCAAATAAAATAACATTTACATAATATTTTTAAATATAATTTTAAACAGCTATATACAATATTTACAATAGCCTGACTTTCAATTATAGACACTGTATGTTATTAAATACAGAATTAACAGATCAGTTATCAGAGATACAATATTGATTACTGCAGTGTCCAACAAAAATATAACTTTCTTCCAAGGATTATTTACCAATGGCCTGGGATAGATTTGGAGTTCTTTGATTGTTATTTCCATTGATGCAGTTGTCTTCAGTAAAGTGTAGAATTCTTCCAAGGTCAGGGGTGTATTTGAATTTCACCTTCTGGTTACACATTTCCTAGATATAGAAAGTATTGTCCATAACAAATACAGATTTGTCTTATTCAGGTAGGGACCTTCATTTACATTTAGTATAACCAATACTTTAGTTAAGGTAAAGGATTCATCAAATAAAGCTTGTAAAAAATGATTGTTTCCATTCCAATATGATTTATTTTTATTACATTCATAAAAAATATGAATCCAGTCTGCTTTATTTGACTTTTCACACCTCCAGCAAAAACCATTTGTAGTAGTACTGATCTTTTTAATTCTATCTGGTGTTAAAAATGCTCTTTGTAAGTATTTCCAGTTAAATATTTGCCAATACTGTGTGTTAGAGGTGTAATTAACTGATAGTAAGATGTTAGTTTTAATTTCTTCTGTTAACTGCAATGACTGACCTTTTGTTAAGAACTGCCAGTATGATGGTTTGGGAATTGTTTTACATGTTATTAACTCTTTATATAGATTTGAAATGGAATTTTTCTTTTCACAACTATTATATATAAATTCATACATAAGACATTATATTTGGAATATCTTTAAATGAGAAATTATTAATTAAACTGTATAAATCTTGAGTGTACATTAGAATGCTGTGTAAGGTTAACCAGTCCTGTGTTGGAATATTTTAAGCATTTATTATCATATGTATATCTAAAACATTTAATTTATTTACACATTGAAACCAGCATAAGAATCCATTTTGTTCCCAGGAGGTTATTGTTTCCCTATAAATTTTGTGAGGAAAGTTCTTAGTGATGGTAAATGGAGTTAAAAGGTCAAACCAAAGTTTTAGATCTATGTTTGCATTGATAAGTTTCCTAAAGGAATTGATGTGATGATTAATCAGTGTTGTTTTAGAAGGTTTTGTTATATTATATTATATACTTATGCATAGTATGCACCAGGGTTTGTTTGATTTGGAAACTATTACATTTTTTTAACAGATTAAATTCATTTGTTAATATAGCCATTGTTAATTTGTTCCAGTTGGCAAAATAATTTGGGTTTATCCAGTCTATTGTAGTTTTAAGCACATATACTTTTATATATGTTTCTATTTCTGGGAAGTTCAATCCTCCTTGTTTCCAGGGTCTAATGTGATGAGTTAGAGCTACTCTATTCTTTTTGGGATAAGATAAAAATTTTCTTAAACATGAGTTTATTTCTTTAAGAATGCATTTTTCAGGAATTAACTGTATTGCTAATGCTACATATAGTATTTTTGGCAATAAGACCATTTTTATTAATTGCAATCTGTCTTCAAAAGTTAATATAATTTTGTTCCACTTTTCTATATAAGCAACTAAATTCTGATCTGCAAGACAGCAAGAAAGAACTGGAGTTTTTTTTTTCCCTCATTTGCTAACATTTCTATCTAGACATTATTTTTTAAATCTTTTTTATTATACATTTTTAAAAGAACAACGAAAACAGATTGTAATTAGTAACACTATATAACAAGACATAATAACCACAACAGTGAAATGTAACAGTGACCCATAACATTTAAAAAAATACACAATAGCAACTATTTGCAACATATGAAATCTTAAAACATCTGTTATAGTATCTCTAAAAAGTGATCTCTCTCTCTAATATTCATAGCAAGGGCTGACCACAAAAGGAAGGAGGGTAGAAAAAGTGTAAACAGGGCATTAAAAATGAAATGAAGTGATTATAGAGGAAAAATAAATTAATAAAGAATATCTAAAACTTTTACCCAGCCTTTTTTGAGAGAAGTTTTGATTTAATATTTTAGGTAATATTTTAAAGCTTTTAAGTATTTAATGGCCATATTCAGGAATTCTTTCCAGGAATTGTTTGGAGATTAAACTGCTTTCTTGTGATGTAAAATTAAATTAAAATAAAATAGTTAGTAATTCCCTTGAGATTAGTGAATTAAGATCAATTGGTGGAATATATAAGATCACAAATTTCCATGTCATAATATCTTCAGAATATCCCAATTTTGACATTTTGTTTTTAACAGGTTCAAAGAAAGATAATAAATGAGCAATACCATAAAATATGGAACACATCTACTTCATTTTTTTATTAAACACAGGGCAGTGAGGAGAGAAATTCTTGTAGAACTAAGCTTTTCTAACTGTGGTAAAATAGACATTATGCATTATCATGAATTTTGTGTATTTTTTTTAATTAATTGACCAGGCTTTTTCTCACTTAGTTTCTAAAGTAGATATAGTATTTATTTCTCTGTTGATTGGGTTGGTCTCAGTAGGTTAGTGGTCTCTTTTCAAAGGTGACCTAAGGTGGTATTTATACCACTAGGGGAAATTTGGCCACGTGATTGGGTAACTTCCCCTACTCATTCTGATGTGCATGCGATATGCTCCCATTCCTAGCATGGAGGCAGCTGGGAGGAGCAGTGTGATGGAGAAAGGAGTACTGCAACTCATTAGCAATGGGATTATGTAAACGTGCAGTTGGAGTTGATGAAGGGGTATGAAAACTATTTGAAAATGTGTATCAAGAGTCCTTCAGTTGGGAGGGAGGATTTGCAAATAGTCGGTGTCTAGCTGAAACTCACAAAACTTTGTATAATTTAAGAGAAGGTTTTGTGATAACAGAGGTAGATTCTGGCAGCTTTGAAGATATCCAATTACATTTATTAGAAATAGAAGAGCCTGCTAAAGGATTGGAACATTCATGGGGTGAAATAGTAGAAAGAATTTTTGTGAAGAAGAAAGTGATAAGATTTGGGAATCAAGTGATTTTGTAGAAATAGAAAAAGAATTGACAGAAATGATAACTTTGCAGCAGAAGGACAAAAGTACTGTTTTTTTTTTCTTTTTAAAGGAAAAGACCAACATTAAGAATAAAAGCTAAAATAAACTCTGCAGTTGGCAGGTACTATATGTGGGGCAATATTATAATGTTATAATGACCTTGGAGTTTGATGTGAAAGAGATTAGCTCATGTATTCATTTGAGGAATGAACAGTTCTGCAATGTGATTTTTAAATTTGAAACGTTTTGGACATATGTGATAAAAAGAAAAAGAAAAAAACATCTTCCATGAAATTAATATGTTTTTTGTGGTTTAAGTACAAAACTGAAACTTAACATATATCTACAATTAAGAACTGATGATATTGATAAAATGATGTGAATTCAGAATCCAAAAAGTGCTTGATAATGTGTGGGATGGAGGTTGGGAATCAGATGTTATTTTTAAAAATGGAAAATGGTGTGTTACAACATTTAGCCAGTGTTGTTTTTGTTAAGGAGAACAGACAAAATCTGAGGTATGGTGGGACACTGAAAATATTTTTTCTGTGGTAGTAAGGGACACTTGATTAATAAATGTAAAAATATAACCTGTAATTAGTATGACAAGAAAGATCATATTATAAGGAAATGTATAAAAGACTGCAGAATATGTGGAATTATAGAACAGTTATGCTTTTGAATGTAGAAACAGTAAAGGATATTAAGCCTAAGAAGAAAGTAGTCAAGAAAAAAAACATTATAGAGAAGACTAATTAAAAAAAAGGCATACAGGATGAGGGGAGGGCGAGACAAAAAGAAGGAAAATAATTAGTATATGAGGAATTAAAAGGGGATGACGTGTGTGTGGAAGAGCTAGATTCAGAAACTGAAAATTCTGTAACTTTAGCGGAGATAAGGGATTAAGAAAAAAACAAGATGTTCTATTAGTGAAATATTTAAAGAGAAAAAAAGAAAACTGAAAAATCTAACTTTTAAGGTTAAAAAGGGGATGAAGTAACAGGTTAATTTTAATTAATATAAATAGTTTAATAGATAGGAACAGAATAATTGGTGTACCGGAATAATATAAAAAAAGTGAGAGGATATATATTCTGTTTGCAATCAGAAAAAAACGATAGAAAGCAAACTAAAATGCATCAGCTGGTGTGTAATATAAAGAAAGAAAGGTGTTTGGGGATGCTTTTTTTTTTTTTAGAGATTACATAAAAGTTTTAAAAACATCTATTGTAGTCCTAAGTAGGTTAAGTGTTATTGATATGAGGTTGGGAATGGAGGTATTTAGACTTATAGGAATTTATACATACATAGGTATAAAAGAGAAAGAGAAATATTACTCAAGTTAACTTTCCTTTAAATTTAAGTGAACATGACTACTATAGGAATGGGTGATTTTAATTGTAACATTTGTGGAAAGAAAAAAAAAGGTAATGATGTTAAGAAAATATGAAATGGAGAAATTGAAGGCTATGGAATAAGGAACACAGGACATATAAATGAGGAGCACTACAGACAGAGACAGATTATTTCTTGTTATCTGAAGTGTTAAAAGAAATATATGGAGGTTATACATTTACTTTTTTTCAGACCACGAGTTGAAACTGGTGAAGAGGAGAGATTTTTTTTAAAGAGGCTAAAGGTATAAAAAGGAGCTTGAGAAAATGTGTTAATGAACTGCTGCTAGGCAAGAAACTGAGAAGGTTATAGATAGTTCATAAATCAATGAGACCTTTTTATAAATTGTGAACTGATTGGTGGGTTAGATTTAAAGGGAAGTATAGGAAAATTTATTGTCAAACAAAACAGATACATACAATTTTGATGATATTGATAAAATGATGTGAATTCTGAATCCAAAAAGTGCTTGATAAGGTGGGAGAAATTAACAAGACAAAAGATAACAGAAATGTGTGGAATGGAGGTTGGGGATCAGATGTTATTTTTTAAAATGGTAAATGGTGTGGCAAAACGTTTAGCCAGTGTTGTTTTCGTTAAGGTTATAAAAGGGATGAAGTAACATTAGGTTAATTTTAATTACTATAAATAGTTTAATAGGAACAGAAGAACTGGTGTACCAGAATAATATAAAAAAGTGAGAGGAGATATGTATGAGAAGTTTTTTTTTTTCTTCTTATGTTCTTGGGGCATATTCATCCATCAATAATTCCTTTATTTGATATGTCTTATTCTATTTGTTGTATTTTATGCTTCTTCTGCATTCTGACTGTGAGCTGATACTCTTAATTTTTGTTAGGTCTATACATGTGTAGTCCTAAATGACAATAAAGTTTACTTTGAATCTTTGAATGTGGACCTATATAAAATTTAAGATGCTTGGAAAATAGCAATATAAGATATAATGAGATAAAAATAAGTTATTAGAAGAAAATGAAGGCTTATTGGCAGTTTATTGTATAAACATACGTATTGTGTTAAAGACAGGAGAGAGAAGTACTGCCTTTTTAGGAAAAACAACAAGAATTTCAGTAATGAGGGAATTGAGAGATGAAGAAGGAAATATAACATACAAACAAGTTGAAATTATGGATATTGTAGTTAAGTATATTAGTTAAAAATATATTGAGGGCAAAAATCTAAAAAAAAGTGTATTTAGGGGTAAAGACATTTTCAGAAAAGACAAAAAAAATCCTTAATTAAAGCTTAACTGTGAGTGAAATGGAAGATGTTATTAAGTATTTAAAACAAAATTCTGTGTCAGCAATAGATGGGGTAAGTTTTAATGAACATAATAAATATGATCTGGAAACAAAACACTGTCTTGTAGAAGTATTTAGTGAATGCTTAGAAGTTGAGGGGGTAAGAAGACACATTTATATACAAGTCATTAAGTACATTTGGAAGAAAGGAGAAAATTATACTGGGATACAATAACTCACTCAGGCATTGTCATCAAACCTATAAAACTAAGAATAAATCTCATTGTAACACACTGGATAGATAGGTAGCTCACTGACAAGACCTAGGAGGTTAGAATTGGTGAGGCCATCTCCAGAAAGAGGCTGTTCACCAGTGGAGACCCCAAGATATCTGTGCTAGGCCAACTCCTCTTTGGCATCTATTTCTCAGATGTCAAAGTCAATGTTAAAGGCCTTTGGCTGACCAAATTCACTGATTATTGTAAACTAGGAGCAGTCATTGAATCTGTGCAAGATGAGAACACCCTTCAGAAAGGTCTAATACAGACAAATGCCTGGTGCCAAAACCATGGCTTAAAATTTAATATCAAGAAATACATTATAGTACCTTTTGGAAAATCTACCACCCTGGGTAACTACAGCTTCAATAAAACACCATTACACGTTGATTCACTAGTCAGGGATCTGGGAACTCATGTGCAATAACCTAGCCTTCGACCAGTATGTGTCCAATGTAGTAAGAAAATCATTCTATGTCACTCAGCTAATAAGCAAGGGCATGACATTAAGGTCCAGAGAGGTCATCAGACCTATCTTAAAGTATAATGTCTCCTTTGGTATGTACCTCACCAGACAGATGCAACAACTGGAATGCCAACAAAAGTTTCTAACAAAAAGAATACAGGGAGTAAAAACAATATTCTACACTGATCATCTCAAAGCCTTGTATCTTTACTTGGCATCATACAGACTTGTGATAAGTGATCTTTGGTTGGCATACAGGGTATCCCTGGACCCTATTTTGATGAACCTTTTGCACATCCACAAAACAAACAACATCAGAATTGGTAGATTAGAAGACCTAAATTTTGCTTGCAATATAAATAGGACATGTTGGAGAGACAGATATGCTGCTCAGAGAATACTCGTTCTCTGGAACAGGCTCCCCATCCATGTGAAGCAGAGTTCCTCCCTAAGCTTTATTAAGCACAACTTGCACTAATGGATGAGTAATTGGAAATTCACCCCTGATCTGGCTCTTATGTTTCTGATGGACAGAGGCAGTCAGTAAATAACCAACTATATAAATCAAATTTGTGAGTTATATTTGGATTACATGGTTAGGTTTATAAGGGTCCTAGTGGTCATTAGCCTAGTATACACCTATGAAGCTATGAATTGGAGGTGAATAACATTAAATAATTCTGATTATAACATTTTTTATGAAGACTATTAAAGAAAGATTTGAAAGTTTGATAGAAGTAATTATTGATGGTATATATTGGACTAAAGGGACAGATAGTCAGGAATTACTCATTTTTATGTAGGAAATTGTTGATAATGTATTAAAGAGGGAAGATAAAGAAACATTTTGGTAACAGATGTAAATAAAGCTTTTGAAAATGTTCTGCATGAAGCCCTGTGGCATATTTTAACAAATTATGGTGTTGAAGGAATATCCTTAATATTCTAAAATCAACATTTGACAATAATTAAATGCAGGTTTTGATAAATGGGCTGCTTGTCAAGTAGTATTATGGCTGGAAAAGCAGTGCTTCCCTGTGAGCAGTGTTTTATTTACTCTGGTTATGAATGCATTAGCTAACCTGATGCAGACGGCTATGAAAGTAAGAAGATATCAAGTTGATTATAGGGTATATTTACAATATTTTATGCATTATGCAGACTATTTTATAATTATAGCAAAGAAAAAAATGGATAAAAGAAATGTTATTTTATAAAATGTATGGGGATGTGTAGGTTTGAGTGTAAATATTAAGAAATGTGTAGGATTTGGAGAGCATGTTAGGATTAATGGGATAAAGTTTAATAAAAAATAGTCTGTTAGAGGTACCATTCAGAAAGAGAAAATTAGTGCAGAAATTTTATATTTTTTCTTCAATCAAGGACAGTTGTTTACTTTGGAAACATTTTATCTTACAGAAAAAAAAACATTTATTTGATTAATTCTTACATGTTAGGAAAAATAGTACATTTGGTGAAAGTTAAGAACTGTTACCCTGTCTGGTAGATGGTGCAGATAACTAAAGTTCTGAATTGTTAATGAGCTGCTTCCTGTGTCATGGTTTGAATCTTTCCACCTTCATTGACCTAATGTGTGACCTTCAGCAAGTCACTTAACCAGGTATTACTTTGAGGAAATGAGAGTTTGGGATAGGCTCATTAATTGTCTCCTGGATTGCATGCCTAGTAACTAACTGTGAAGCTGTGGTTGTTGTTTTTTTCCATCCATTCCCTGCTGCATAGCTGATCTAGTAGAGGAAATGTTCTGGCAATGTCGTCAGCACACCAATGTTTTAATGTCATGGGTCACTTATTCTTCAAAGACAGAAGGCACTGCATTTGAAACTGAAACACTAAATGTAAAGTTGTTTATTAGCAGCAGCATCTGTATTATTATCCGTTTAAACCAGCCGTATAATGTGTATAAAAAATTTTGTATCGCGAACGCGCCCCATTAAAAAGGTCAAAAACAAACCGTTCTCGCTCGTCGTTAACTATGTTATATAGCGGTTTTTTTAGTTAAAATAATTTAAAAATATGTTCTCGTTTTTTAATTTGCAGCATTTTAAAGCTGCTTTTTTATTTAACATTTTTGTTGTTAAATTTTAAAAAAAAAAAAGAAGAATATCTGGTCTGTTTTTTTTTTTTTGGTGAGGTTATATGTTAAATGTTAAATGAGTTGGCGAGAAAGTTTAAAATTTTAGAATAGCGTTTTAATTTTAAAAAAAATTTGTCTGTTGTGTTGCCAACTTATTTAACATGTTAAACTAGCTTAAAGATAAATAACATAAAGCTTTTTGCTTCTTGCCTTCTTGCTTGCTTTTTTGCGTTTTTGGCGAGTACACGCAGGATGCAGCCACAACATCTCCGAAGATGCGTAAACAGGAGCATTATATAGCCATATATTATTAAAGAATAAAATGTTTCTTTTCTTAAAATAAATAATTTTTCATAATGTCATAAATATAATGTAACCATGGGTGGTTGGTATTTACCCACGGTTGGCTTTCGCTGGGCCGCCGGACTCGCAACCCAACAAACCAATGGGTATGGGGGTTTTACACCCACCCAGCGGCGAATTATTGCTATAATAGTTACCTTTAATGTGGAAACATTTAGATGACTAACTTCTGCATAAATTGTGCATATTGACTTAGTATATGTTATCAGGTGGTTAACACTTCTTATGCTTGCATCATAAATACTTTTCTGTTTAAAGAGTGATTCACATAGTTGGGCCTTATGGTGTCATGCTAGTGATTTTGATACCATTTTATATAGTTCTTCTACAGCTAGCAATAAAGTACATGCAATTTATTTCTTAGAATAATAATGGGTATGCCATCAACAGAGTGGCTATAATTGCTGAGGGGCGTGGGGGTCTATCCATGGATGAAAGTACCTTATGGTCTTATTGTCAGTTTTAAACAGGCCTTGCAAAAATAGTGTCATTTGTAGAGTAAATTAGATCATCTTACTATGACTACTGTATGTTTGTGTGAAGCAAATATTAAATATGTTACTTTAGCCATTATTATTTTAATTAATTGTTCTGACACAGACATTTGATAGGGAGGCAGTCAACAATATAGCTATGATTGCCGGATTTGAGGGATATCAGTGGATAAAAGTGACTGACCTGACTGAGCTGATAAAGTTAAAAGGCATTAGTCTGCTTTTGCAGGACTAATATGTACTTGAATAAAGCAAGCTGGAAAATATTACTGTGGCCACTTTTATCACAACCTGATATGTAATGTGTGCACAGTAAATACACTGGCTATAACTGATGAGTACAGATATGGGTGGATTATAACAGCTCCTCTTTGAGTAGTATTTTATGGTTGAAATGCTCTCAAATGTGTGCTTTTTTCATCATTGGTAAATGCATTTTGTTTCACTCTTAGCTGGAAAATCTGTTCAAAACTATGAATTTATAGCATACTCTGACAAGTTTTTCCTGTATTAAACAAGGAATGTATTTTAAAACTATCAAGAATGTGGATCCAAAATACCACATGCATTTATGCATGGCCCTAAATATATGTGTGAGGGTCTCATGGTTTGTGAATAGTGCAGGGCCCAAGGTACATTTAATTCACCACCGTTTGAGGCTTATGTTTAATTACGTATGCAGAGTTATAAATATGTCAATTGTTTGATAAAAATCTTTAAGCAGCATATGTTACTTTTATTTTGCAATCATTAAGTTCTACTCCTAAGATATGTTCATGTTTCATTTGCAGCATTTGTCCTGAGTATTATTTCCTTCACCAGTGTTAACCCACGAGATATCTATGGTTTATATATTATACAGGTAAGTATTTTAAAGTGTACTCGTCTACACACACACACACACACACACACACACACACACACACACACACACACACACACACACACACACACACACACACACGCATGCACACACTCACTAATAAGCTTAGCAAATTAGTTTGCCTAGATTATGAAACAAATTAGTTTGTTAAAGAAGTCTGTTTTGTCTGCCATGCCTGCCTAATAAAATAGTTTATAAAAAAAAATTTAAACAACATTAGAGCAGAAAACAATATAAGTGAATCAAACACATTGGACCCACTGTGGTGCCTATAAATCACTATATGATTTGTAGTATTTTGGCTTGCACTTTGGCAGTGTATGTAAATGCTCATTCTGTAGTACTCTACAATGCAACCTGAACATATAGAGAAAATGTAATAATGTACAGCTGGGCTGTATCCTTCTAGGAAAGCAGGGTAGAGTATACATGCTATGGTCTTGGTTGTGATATTGTTTGAGTAGCAGATTTCCTGCATTCCAACGGAACAGAGCAAGCAGTCTGCAGTAATTTGTTAGGGAACTATGATTCTGTACAGTGTGAAAGGGTACAGCAGTTGCACAGTACAATATGATACGGAAATGATCTGTACCACACTATGACAGTACATGCTCTCTTATTTAATATTAAGGTGGTTGGATAACTTGTGGTGTTATGCTACTGGCAAATCAGTATTTCCTATAGCAAAAGCAGCAAGTCACCCACTAAAATTCTTTCAGCAGCAAGGAATATGTAATCATAGCAAAAAGACTCCTTAGTTCTTAGTATAATCCCAACTTCATTATAAACTCAACATACTGTAAAATGAACATGCTATTGCATCATTTATGAATGAAACACAAGGTAGCTTGATCGTATATTTATTTTATTTATTTATTTTACAATTGGTGAGGCCATCTCCAGAAAGAGGCTATTCACCAGTGGAGACCCCAAGATATCTGTGTTAGGCCAACTACTCTTTGGCATCTATTTCTCAGATGTTAAAGTCAATGTTAAAGGCCTTTGGCTGACCAAATTCACTGATGATTGTAAACTAGGAGCAGTCATTGAATCTGTGCAAGATGAGAACACCCTTCAGAAAGGTCTAATACAGACAAATGTTTGGTGCCAAAACAATGGCTTAAAATTTAATACCAAGAAATACATTATAGTACCTTTTGGAAAATCTACCACCCTGGGTAACTACAGCTTCAATAAAACACCATTAAAATTTGATTCACTAGTCAGGGATCTGGGAACTCATGTACAGTAACTATTTTTAACTAATATACTTGACCGGGCTAGTCCGACTGAGCTAAATAGCCCTTTTTCAGCAGAGGCCTGGGGAGAAAAGCTCCACTACGATACAATTCAAGTCAATGTAGACAATAACGCAGAAACATCACAAATAATATAGATAATTCAAATTCATGTAAACAGTGAAGTCAGAAACATCACATAATAATATACAAACACTATATTGGATACATTAAACAGTGAAAGTCGTGCAGGTCTAACAATGAAGTAATACTACAAGTTCAATAGCAATAGGAGTAAAGAGAAGTAGAGATACAGAATAGGCAGTGTAAAGTTATTGTATAGGAATGAAAAGACATGGAGGGTGAGTACAAGGACAGGTCCAGTGGCTTCAAATAGTCTTTGGTCACTGTTTTGAAGTGGATTGGTTGTTTAATAGACCTAATTGCTAATGGCAGCTTGTTCCAGGAAGTGGAAGGATTGTAGCTACACAGGTTGCAGCCTATTTCTGATTTGGGATTATAGATTTGCAGTAGGTCCTGGTCTGAGCTGTGGAGAGGCCTTTTGGGGGTATATAGGGAGATGAGGGAAGACAGATTAGGACAGTGAGATGGCTGATAAAGGATGGAATGAGTAATCTGAAGTTGATTGAAGAGAAACAGATGAGGGAATTCTAGCCAGTTTAGGAGTTTAAGAGGAAGACAATGGTGTGAATTATATGTTTGGTGTGCTACAAATCTAGCCACCTTGTTGTAGGTAGATTGCAGCTTAGCTAGGAGAGTGGAATTGAGATTGGTTAGGATTTGGGAGGCATATAACAGACTGGATAGGAGATAGGCTTGAGAGAGGGCTACTTTAGCTTTATTTTTAAGAAACTTGTTTGTTCCTGTAAAGAAGACCAAGTTTTTTGGTGGGTCTTTCTTATCATACCTCTCAACCAAGAAAAAAATCTGGACAAAGCCTAAAATGATGGGGGGGGGGGGTCAAATAGGGACAGATTTTAAATATTTCCTTTACAAACTTAGAAAGTTGATAGAATAATAGGTTTTGCATTAGCATGACTTTTCCAAAGGATGTGGAGTCTTAAACTCAAATGTTTGTCATTTAATGACTTCAATCCTTAGCTATTTCCCTGAAAGGGACAGATTCTAGGGGGAACACACCAAAAATATGAAGCAAAAATCTGGACATTATGTGAAAACCTGTACAATTGAGAGGTATGTTCCTTATGCAGTTATGTGCAAGTCAAATTTAAATTGTTCATCAATGGTGACACCTAGGAGTTTTGTACTGGTTTCTATGTCAATAAGAGTGTTATTTACAGATTGTATAGAGTAGGTTGGTTTGAGATGGATTAAGTTTTTGGGAAGAAAAAGTAAAAGTTTAGTTTTCTTAGGGTTTAGAATAAGCTGGTTGTTAGACAGCCATGTTTCAACTGAGTTAAAGGAAGTCTGGGTGGCACTGAGGAGGTCGGAGATAGTATCAGCAGTAGTGATAACAGTAGAGTCATCTGTATATTGAACTAGAGATGATAGAGGACAGGAAGTATAGAAATAATTGGTAAAGATATTGTAAAGCAATGGGCCAAGACTGGACCCCTGGGGGATGCTCATTTTGACTGGGAGAGGAGGGGAGAGAGCAGATTGCCATCTCACAGATTGAAGTCGATCAGTAAGATAGTGAGAAAACCACACCACAGTAGAGGTAGAGAAGTCGAGGTCAGTTTGTTTGTTAAGGAGAAGGTAGTCAGACACTGTATCAAAGGCTTTTGATAGGTCCAGGAATAGACAAGGAATAGACAGGAAACAAGTTTCATGCTATATCTGGCTGAAGAGATAGTATTAATAAAAGATAAGAGGGCAGTGGTGGTGCTATGCTTTGGGCGAAAGCCATGCTGTGTGGGTGTAAGTAGGTTTTCCTTTAGGAAAACTTGGAGAACTTGATGATGAATGCATTTTTCAAGCACTTTAGAAAGGGGACAAAGTATAGCAATAGGTCTGAAATTAGAGATTTCAGAGGAGTTACCTCCTTTGTGTATAGGTAGACTGTAAAATTGTTTCCAAAGTGAAGGAACCTTTGATTCAGTGATGGAGCGGTCTATCAGTATAGATACAGGGAAGGCAAGAGAGTCAGTTGCAACCTGGAGGAAATAATATATGTGTGGACTTTCATTTGCAGTGTGTGTGTGTGTGTGTGTGTGTGTGTGTGTGTGCGAGCGAGCACACATGCACGCAAGTGTGTGTGTGTCTGTGTGCAAGTGTGCAAGTGTGTGTGTGTATGTATTGGGCAAATATGGAAAATGAAACAGAGCCCAGTATAACAGTAGCACTAACTGTTTTGGTAAAAGATGATGAATTTCACCATACATTCTTTCTTTGGCCTAATGCAAATGAAGAGGTTTCCCTACCTTCATTTACACTGAGTTAAAGTCACAAGGGACAAGACCTTTTCATGAGTTTCCTTTATTGAGAAATCTGAGCACACAAAACTGAGAAAAGAAGGAAGCAGATTAAAATGTTATTTATGTAAGAACAGACAACATTTAAGCAATACCAGATAATCATATACATTATACTTGGCACTATTTTGTTAAATACTGTGACTACTTACAAAATACACAAAGGTGAAACTGAGAAAACTTCAGCTGTATATGTTAGAAATCTAGTGTAAGACCTGACCTAAGAACTCCATTTGACACTTATTTTTGAAAGTTCTTGTATAAGATGTAGGCCCTGAATCAGCCACCTATGAGTGCTTGGCAATCATTTTCTTACTTTTCTTTTCTCATAGGCCCTCACCATGTCTCTCCAAGGCTTCCTGGATAGCTTGGTCTATGGATGGTTACGGCGGAACTTCAGGGAAGTGGCTACTGGAGAAAGGATTCGACTGCTAGATAATCTTACACAACGTGCTTTCTATGATGAATCTGTCAACCAGTAAAGAGTTCAAACACATCTCCTTTTGTTCCATTAACTTACTCCAAGGCTTTTATTCATATGCCTGTGACTTTTATTTATTTGTACTGCCTAAGGAAATGTGCTGGCTTCAGGTCTAGACTTCCTAATTACTGAGATTCAGTTCTCTGCTATATCTGTTAAATATGATCAGGAGATTTTCTCTGGCAGTACTTCAGAATTCATGCTTCAATCCAATGATTTTCATTGTCATCAGTTAATGGTAGTGCAAGGGTTTATACAGAAGCATAGTTACTTAAAGGCAAAAGTAACCTGGATTATCTGTGCTCTTCATGTTGTAGTATCACACTGTTATGGATCTGTTTTTTATTAATGAATTTTAAACTGCAGTCCATATGGCAGTAAAATATTCTCATGAATTCTGCTATAACAGATTGAAATCAGATGGTTGCACATTAACTTTCTCACACACATACTTATATATAAACTACGTCCTGCTCATTGTCAACTCTTTTATCCACATTAACATTTAAGCAGAACAAAGGACATAAACAAGACTGTTATGCATATGATAACCCAGTCAGCTAAAACATGACTTTCCAAATGACAGCCTGCCTTGTATCTTACAAAGTACAACTATTCAAAAGTAGAGCGAGTGAAAAGGTGTTACTATACCTAAGGCAGTTAAATAAGTCAATTATAGGGTTGGGAGGGTGGCCTAATGGTTAAGGTGTTTGCCTTACAAACATAAGGTGCAGGGTTTGATTCTCACAAGGGATAATTGGCTAGGATTAAAATGGCTCACAAGGGCAGTTAACCTAGTACTAACCTATGAACCTATATTCCTTGATTAATGATGACAGCTTATACAGCTGACTCATCTAATGTCCAACCTGAGCCAGAGTTTTTCTTCATACCTGAAAAGTATTCAAAAGTTTAACCTACAACGTATTCTAGAAAAACATTCTCTGAATTTGAAGCACCTTCAGTACAGCACAATGTCCTGTAATAAGCAATGAATCTTACACCCCACAGATGCTTGGCATGTCTTCTCCCATATACTAATATGTATGAAGACTTACTCTGGTGTTAGCAGACTGTTCCAGTTACATGGATTTGCTGACCACAAGGCCTTTTGCCTTATTTATTTATTTATTTATTTTATTTTACATTTGTTAACTGGGAAAGTCCAACTTGGAATGTAGCCAATTTTTAGCGGAGGCCCAGAGTGAAACATTCCAGACGCATGTCTTTGAATGTGGGAGGAAACCGGAGCACCTGGTGGAAACCCACATGAATGCAGGAGGTCATGCAGACTCCACACAGAAGGCACTCGAGCAGAGAGTCAAACCGGAGAACATCTTCTGTGAGGCAACAACGCTACCGCTGCACCACTGTGCCGTCCTTATGCATCTGGTAACAGAGATAACTTTACCAGATGGCAAGCTGATGCATGAAATGTGTGGAAAGAAATTGCAGGCTTTAACAATGGAGATAGCTGTACAGCATACCTCCCAACCATACCGAATTACTCATTTTTTACCACGTTTTGGGGTCCAAATAATGGGGTGCCATGATTCCCGAGTGCACCCCTTCATTTCTGAGTTTTTCTCAGCTTTTATTTTTCCACTTTTGAGCTGACATCATCACATGCATGATGATGTCAGCTCCGTCGAGGCTATCAGCCTGTCGGAATTGAGCTTGCATTCCAGCTATTCAAATGGAGAGTGGGGAAACATTATCTTCTGGCTGCACTTAGGTTGTGAGACGTTATTTTCTGTGAACAGAATGCTGCTTGTGATACACTTAAAATACAGATTTCTCCTGGCTTGAAATGACTGCTCAAAGGGGTAGGATTCTTAGTTTTTCAGAAAGCATTATCTTTTGGCTGCACTTAAGTTGCGAGCCATTATTTGATGTGAACAGAATGCTGCTTGCAATACAGAGCTTGTATTCCAGCTGTTCATGGTTGCGAGTTGTTCCGTTACACTTGTCCTTGAACAAAAAGCATTTTCTGGACATTACACTTGCAATACAGATTTCTGCTGGCTTGAAATGACTGCTCAGAATTGTAGGATTCTTAGTTTTTCAGAAAGCATTTTCTAGCCATTACAGTGTGTGTGTGTGTGTGTGTGTGTGTGTGTGTGTGTATCTGTGTGTGTGAAAATGCCTCAATTCTAATACACCTGGTGGCTAGAGGTACTCATACTCAAATCCTGTACCTTGGGTACAAGGTAAAAAGGGCCTAAAGTCCATAGCCACCACCACTTGTGAACTTATCCCTCATATTTTTTATCTGTTCCTCATAAAATCTGTAGTTTTCAGGATTCTTGTGGCAAAGAAATCACTAAAGGGTTGAATTTACTAAATAATGACAGGCATTTGAATTTCAGACTTCATATTCTTCAGAAAATAAATGGTAACACAAAACCTTTTATTTTAGCAATTTTCTAAGTAGATAAGTATTTGACATTTGTCCCTATCTTGGGGCTAAATTCCCCCATTATTGGCTTTGTCCATGTTTTTTGTGCTAGGACATTGAGAGCTATGGTGAGAAGTGAGATCTGAATTCTGTATTACCCCATTATTGGCTTTGTCCAGGTCTTTTGTGCTAAGAGTTTGAGAGCTATGGTGAGAAATGAGAACTGAATTCACTAAATAACAGCCATTTAAGTTTCAGTCTTCCTATCTTACAGGAAACTGCTGATTTGGCATAGTAGTGTGTTGCTCTGACTGTAGTACACAGGGTCCTGGGTTCAAGTCTTGGCAGTGAAATGCATGGTGGTAACACATTTTATTCTAGCAACTTTCCAAAATTATACAAGCAATGTTTAAAATGTATCCCTGGTTTTTGGCCTTTTGTCTCCCCCCCAAAAAAAATGAAATTGAAAATAAGTGCAAGAAGCTGTGCAAGATGCCTATGGCTTACACTACTGTCATATATATATATATATATATATATATATATATATATATATATATATATATTGTGTGTGGGTGTGGAAGTAGACTTTTGTGATGGAAATGTTCTGAATTGGGCAGTTTTGTCATTACTGGTTCATGCATTTTGTTTCATTGCCTACTGGAAAAATGTTCAAACAATAAATTTAAAATGCGCTCCAACGAGTGTGCTATATTGTACAAGGAATATAATTTAATAAAGTCAGGAAGGTGTATCAAAGAACACGTGTATGTTTCTTGTTTTGTGTGCTAGGGACCAATGATTTGAAAACAGCCCAAAGGTAATCTTTATCCACCACTGGCCAGATGCATTTTCTTTGGATGTGGTGTGGGTTTCAATGCTGTTCCAATGAATGTGAGTTTCATGGAAAGAGAAGTTTTAATGCCAAGTCTATTTCCACTCTGAGACAGTATTGCTTTGTTTAATTAGCAGATGTCTATTAATGTTTGTGCATTGTGCTATAAAATGTAAAAATAAAATCCAAATCATTGTAGAAGTAAAGCAGTATGCACACATTAGTGTTTATGGTAAATTGACAAAAAGGCAGAGCTGGACGTGACAGAGTTAAAGATGTTAAGATTTGCACTGGGTGTAACGAGGGTGGATAGGATTAGGAATAAGTATATTAGTGGGTCAGCCCAGGTTGGAAGGTTTGGAGACAAAGCCAGAGAGGCAAGATTATGTTGGTTTGGACATGTGCTGAGGAGGGATGCAGAGTATATTGGGAAAAAGATGTTAAGGATGAAGCTGCCAGGTAACAGGAAAGGAGGAAGGCCTAAGATAAGGTTTATGGATGTGGTGAGAGAGGACATACAGGTGGTTGGTGTGACAGAGCAAGATGCAGAGGACAGGAGGAAATGGAAACAGATGATCCGCTGTGGCGACCCCCTAACGGAAGCAGCTGAAAGAAGAAGAAAAAGTCTTTATGGTAAATGGAGTGAAACAGCCAGGTACTGGGATATTGGAATGGCTGCAGGGGGACTCTGGTGTCATATTTTGGTTGTCTGTTGTTCAGTTTGCGTTTGAAAGTTGATATCCCACAATTCCATTTGGAGTGGGTTGGGGTTACTTAATGATGTATGCACATTTTATGTTAATCAGCATCCAGATTTGTACCTATTTTTCATGGGCCTTGTCCAGATTCTTTTTGATGTTTCCAGGTTGAAACCCAGAGATATTGGATTAGAGACATAATATCTTTATTTATGAATTCTTGGTAAGTGCATAATAATTTTGATTAAGACATTTATAATGCAGTCTGGAACAAGAATCACAGTTTAGCAGAATAGTATACATGTTTGTTACCTGTAGCAGCCAGACTATGAGATGCATATGAAATAACTGGCCTAAAAGTAAAGCTGTTTGGTTTCTATCTGCAGTACCACTAACCTAGATTCAGGAACAGGTCTGGGCAATGGTAGACTAGCTGGCACAAAAGAAGTGTTGCTTACCTTTCCCAGGGCAATCGATTGAAACTATATGTAGTGCTAAATGAATCCCTATTGGACAGCAATGTTCTATTTAATTTTTTGTAGCTGTGAACATTGTGCAATATAACTGGTGAACCAGGACTGAAGAGGGAAAAAAAGACCTTGGACAACACACTGCCAGCAGAAATGTAGCCAGTGTACATTTTTTAAAGAAAGAATTGGTTTTGTATAATAAGGTCTGATAGAACTTAAATTATTTTTTCATCCTAATTTTTGTTTTATGTAATAAGATGTGTTATAATTTAAATTATTTATTTTAATCTCGTGTTTACTAACCCTGGTTTTATTTTATTTAACTTGTATTTTTTTTTAGAATGTTGTCTTTCTAAAGCACATATGTATATGTCTGCTCTCCATAAACTTCTTGTCTTCCTATACATGGTATACTAACCCTGGTTGGGAAAACTTTCATTTAGGTTTTGCGTGAAGTGATGAAATGCATAACTGAGAGGATTCAAAAAATCAAAGCAGAGACAAAAGCAGAATCTAAAGTAGCCTGCTTTGCACACTCAACTTAAAGTCGGTTCACAATTCCAAACTGCACAAGAAGAGGGGAAGCTTAGAAAAAAAAAACATTTAATCAATAAGCAGTAAAACAGCAGAGATCAAAACTCAAATTCTGATGATCTATAAACCACCCCAACATCTCCTGAACCATTCCCTGGAGCCTCCCAAATGCTGCAAACTTGATTTACTAAATCAGCTACCAGCAGCTCAGACAATATGGCACAGACATGCTTCAGTCACAGCTTGATCCCCTAAAGAACTGTTTGCCAGTAAAGATTCATTCTAAAACCATCCTTATTTTAACAGCATACTTACAACCCAAAACAGCAATGAATGTGCTTTAAAGTAACAAGTAATTTATATATACCTTTCAAAACAAAGCACAGATATCAACAGTTTATGAAAAATATTGCATGATAAGGTGCTACAGCAGGTGCATAAGTATTTTGCACAAGCTGAAGCCATCAGCAGCTCAGTGATTCATCACATTATTTTTTCCTGGAGCCAGGCACATATGTGCATCTGTATACCTGACAAGACTATCTATGGGCAGTCATGTCCACGGATGCACTCATCTTACAGGAGATACTGCTAAACAGTACATGGCTTTGCTTACGAAGGGAGCTTTCATGTGAATGCATTTAAGAAAAAAGGTACATAAACAGCACCTCCTCCCAATAACTTTAGTTTGGGTTCCTTCTTCCATTTGCCATTAACATGTCTGGATGGAAAAAAAAAAGTTACCCCATGGCAGCTGGCCATTGCTAGGACATCTTGTACAGCAGGTCAGAAAGGAAAAAAAAAAAAGAAAAGAAAAACATTTCTGTTTTATATTGTGCAACCATAATGACTCTGTAAAATGTTTATTTTCTTTACATAATTCCTTTTGTTCTATAAAAGTGCATTCTCTTGGTATGAATCCACTGTTCATTTGGTTTTCAATAATTACACTTTAGCAACTTTTTCTTTCTAGTCATATATGTACATAATTATGTATTATGTACTATGATAATTATGTATTATAATTATTTGTCATTTTAGTATGTACATACACTCAGTCAAAACATAAAGTTGCTGCGTATTAGTGTCTTTTTTTGCACATTATTTCTGTATTGTCTATAATTCAAGTGTGGTAATCCTTTCAGCATTTATTCTATTTTGACTAAATGAATAAATCAGAAACGTGCAAAGCAGAATCTACTTACTGACACCAAAGAGTTAGACCTGCACAGAAGTAGTATGTTTACTCCTGTTACAGGATGCTAGACTTTGTAGCCTCTCCTATGCAGTGACTACACTTATTCTGAGTTCATAAAAGTAATGACTAGGCATCTGTTTTTCAGTCATTGTTACTGTTTTCCTGTCAACCTTTTGGTGTTGGGATCTGTGTTCAATACTACTAAAATAACTCAGTGGCTTACAATTCTGAATGCAATAAACTGTTGAGAATAAAATGTCTTAACCAGGTAATCCTAATGGGCACAGCAGAGGTGCTTTTTGTTCAGAGGGTATTCAGAAGTAATAATGAATAAAAATTGCGATTTTGCAGAGAGACTAATGTACCCACATCAGAATTATTGTAATTAAAAATGATTATGTTTAGGTCACCATAACCAGTTTGTTATATTTTCAAGAAATAGACTTCAGAAAATAATCCTCAAAAGTGAAGCTCGAGAAGTAAGCTTCTTAAAATCCTTTGTAAGAGCACAAAGGTAACTGATTATAATATAATCAGAAACATAGTATATTTTATTGGGCTTCCTGCGTGCAATTCATCTGTGATTGTCTCACACAAGTGCTATCAAAAAGGCAAAGCCTCTTGCATGTAAATAGCAGGTGTTAAAAAAAATACAGGGAAAAAAACATTTTAATAGGTGGCAAGCCCCCTGACTCCCCCTGATGTGAGGGCTGTAACTCGCACACCCCACTACTTATACATACCTGCTTCAACAAGGGGAAATAACTGGTATATCATCTGGTAAAAAACAGTCACACACTAGTGATCAGTCAGCAGCTGAGTGTTAGTCACTAGTATTGCAACTACAAGCCTGAAACCCATTTTATTGAATTACTGTAGTATTCAGTATTGTGGTAATTCACACTACATTGAATAGTCCATTTGCCTGTTACTGGGTAGTATTCACAAAAATGGTGTATAAGCATACACAAGAGCCACACACAATTCATATATTGTTGAAACTTCAGAGTATGCCATCAGATACCAATAATGCTGCAGGGGCAGAGTAACTATGTAAATGAGGGAGGCAGCCTTGTCCACAATTCATATATCTGAAAGAAATAGAATATGTGCCTCCACAATAGCTTGAATATTTGGAATGGCAGGTGCAGCTTAACCATATGGAAGTAGACCTGGTCTGGCTACAAAGTTGTATTTTTACACACACACACACACACACACACACACACACACACACACACACACAGACACACACTAGTACAACCACACATAGTACCCCTCAACAACACAGTGACTGTACAAAACCCAACAAACATTTAACCATATTACTTGACCACTTAATCTAAATACACACAAGGTAATTATCTAGCACAATCTGCACAATCATGGCAAATGAGCCAGAAATGTTTGTGAATTACTTCCGGTCATGACTACAGATCACTGAAAACACTGTATCATCCTCTTTCATTGCTATAACAGGTATGTCTATAGCAGACATGGTAGTAGTCATATAAATGTCACTGTGTGTACTACAGACCATTGCTACAATGCACACACATATCATGTTTCAACTGTGGCCTGCATCTCTAAGGTACTGTGCCTCGCTGACATACATCGGCATTGGTCTTAGTTTAGATTCCCTGTAATATAATAGTCTTACTCAATGACTGCATATCAAACTATGTCAGTGTGTGTATTTACAGTGTTCAGCTGAGATGGGACACTTATAACACTACAGATAATTAACTTGAATGCAGGAAAATTTATAGCAAGTCAGACTGAAGGCAGATGCATCACCTAGATTAAATGAACATTTACATATAAAATTTATTTTAATGAAATTTTTTTTAGAAGTGAGAATTTGTTGTTGCGCAGTTTATTACTTAATAAATTATTTTCTTGCAATGGGATACATTTTTATTGGATTTTAATCAATTTCATTTAGTGTTGTAAATGTCTCCTGATGAAATGTTTTGTACTAAGTAAATATGATAGTGCTAAAAACTACTAAGTAAAAACTCCAAAAAATAGAGCTAACTTTAAGATTTAAATGTCCTGATGTCGGTAAACAATAAGATCCCCACAAAATGTGCTGAATAACACCTAAATGAAAGGGTAAAAAGGCCACACAAACCATTCAGTAAAAACTCCAAGAAAGACCCAGCTAAGCTTGTCTTCACTGTGCAATACCTTAACACTCCTGTAGAAGAGGTCCACAGGATATATGCAATTGACCCCTTAAAGATATACCAGTGTTTCTGCTACATGCTTTCAAAATACTCATGACTTTACACTTATTTTTTAAGTCTTTACTAGTGCATTGGGCTGCCATGGTGGTGCAGCGTTTAAAGTTGTCGTCTCACAGCAAGAGGTTCTCTGGTTCGATCCTCGGCTGGAGTGCCTTCTGTGCAGAGTCTGCACATCCTCCCTGTGGTCACGTGGGTTTCCTCTGGGTGTTCCGGTTTCCTCCCACATCCCAAAGACATGCTATAGGTGGATTGGATACTCTAAACTGGCCCTAGGTATGAGTGTGTATGTGTGTGTGTCTTCCATGGAAAGTTGGGCACTGGGCTAGCAACTTGACACCATAAAAAACTCCACTGCCACTTAAGAGCGGACAGTTGATCCACTGTGGTGACCCCTAACTGGGAAAAAGCCAAAAGAAGAAGAAGTCTTTACTGGTGCATTCAGGCCAATAAATCAAAACCACATTAGTTGCAGACATGCCATGTTTTGCCTGTTTCTTGAACTTGTCAGGACATCATAAGTGAAGTGTTTGGCTATACCTTGGAAACACAGAGCTTAAGACCCAGTCTGATGTCCATAAACATTAAGGTACCTGCATAATATCCCAAATAACATCTAGAAAAGGGCAAAAAAGTCACACAGACAAATCATTCAATAAATACTGCAAGGAAGATTCATCTAAATTACAGTTTCCAGTGTAATACCAGAAAAATCCTGTAGTAGAGGCCCAGAGAATGCATACAAATTACCCCTTCAGAACATACCAGTGGTTAGTCTCTGTGAACATTTTACCCTTTCATTTAGAAAAAATATTAAGTGATTCTAGTCTTTTCAGAATGTTTTATTTCTAAGCAATCACTGATAAATATATAGTTGAAACTAAAGAAGGAATGTTAAGGAAGGAGAGGGGATGCACTGACATTTCATCTAAAAGGATATAAGTGCAGTATGTTAAAAATCTTTACAATACAGTAAATTATATGACAAACCATTAGGCAAAGGGAAATAGCATTCAATAAGTTAGAATTAAGTAACACCATATGTTGTGTCTTTCGGCTTTTCCTGGTTGGGGTCGCCACAGCGGAACTCCGGTCCGCTAATGATTGGCAGCAGATTTTTACATGCCCAATTGCCAGCTCTGATGCACAACCTTCAATGAAAGTACGCCCATTCACGCATGTCTCCACACAGAAGACGCTCTAGCTGAGAATCGAACAGGACAACGTTTTACTGTGAGGCGACAACACTACCGCAGCACCACCACCGCAGTAGCTAAGTAACACCATATACTCTTACTAAATAAAAGTATTATGAGAAGAATAAAACAAAAAAGCAACCACAAACTAGATCAAAACTGATAGAAGCAAAACAAACCACTGTACAACATAAGCTTAAACTGCTTTGAGTAGTAACAGGAATAAGAAATCACCTGGGTCTCAATTCAGAGAGCTGAATCCCTGTACCTGAGTACCACCTTAAAGCAAAGTCTTAAAACTCACAGGACTTCAAGTAGCAGGTACAAAAAATGTTCACAGAGCACAGATGAATATCATTGCTAGCAAACTATGCACTCCCTGTTCTGTTAATAAGCAATTATATCAAATGCAGATGAATGAAATGAGCTCTGCAGAAGATGAATTGTGCCTTTTAGTGATATGTTTACTGATGAAAAACAGCTTCACCTGTATTTCTTTGTTTCACTAATTTCTTGGACTTAAAAAGTATTTGGATATATGATACTCAGATAATGATGACCTGAACCTGTTTGAAAAAAAAGTCTCTAGGAGCTATAAATCTACAGACGGATACTTTTATAAGAAACTTAGCTCCATGTAACTCTCAGATTCGAAGATGGGAAGAGTGGTGTAGATACTGTATCATTTTAAAGCAAATGATACTAAATCATATGAGAAAAAATAAGTTACTATACTGGAAAAAACATAATTGTGAAAAATGCTTAAGTCTGACAAAAATAATAGTTTTCATTTAAAGCCAAAATAGCAAGAGTTTTTATTTAGACTTCGTTGACACAGTAGGAAAGCCGATCAGTCTGTTTCTTAATATGTCACTGAGCTAAGGAAGTTGTTTCAGGGCTGTAATCATGAATGAACTTTTCAAGAAATGTTTCAAGACAGACTAGTCCAGGGAAAAAAACAACAATGGCACTTAAAAGATGACTGCTGTCTAAAAAGCACTTAGCAGCTGAAATACAATCTGAAATGGCTGAAACACTAGAGATAGCACTGAGAAATGTGTTGGTTTTGCACAAGCATGTAACAGCATTTAACAAACGATTGCAACAGAAAGAAAGAACATCATTGACCTGATATAATAGTACATAACTTTAACAGAAATAATATACAGTAGAAGCATAGTGTACTAACTTAAAATAAAAAAATGACTGGAAAGGCAGCCAGCCTTGTTTGAGAGGAATTAATGATGGACACTCATTTGTGTGATTGTCTTAGAAGATCAAGGTTACACTATTCTATGGATTTCTACTTTCTCCAAGACACAACAACCTTAGAAATGGTATATGTAAGTCACAGTGTGTGAGTGTACATCCCCATTAATTTGGGGTGCAGAGGTCAGTTTGTTTACTTATTGTCACTTGCAAATGCTGACAACATTTGAGTGATCTTGCTCTTTTACAATCACAATTAAGACTGGTGGTCACAAAAGAATCAATAACTTGCCATGTAGCTCGAGAAACAGACTTGGCTGACACTTTTAGATATTTCCCCAGTATTATTGTTATATGGTGGTGTATATTGTACAGTTTTTGTTTTCAAGTGTCCATATATTGTTTGACTTACTTTACTGTTCATTTGTGCTACGTTTGATTTAAGTTATATTATTTTTCACTCCAGGCCTCGGCTGAAAAAAGGCTCATGCTCAGTCGGACATTCACGGTTAACAAATGTCAAATAAATAAATAATTTTGGGGGGGGTTGTTTGTTTTTAATTAAACACAGGTGACAATATATAATCAAGACAACAAATTTTATGAAGACTGTCTAATAACAGTCAGAGCCCGGATAAAGAAAAAAGTACAATTTTTGAGCATTGTGCTTTAGAAAAGGGATGCCAAAAATGAAAGCCAACTTCAAAAGTCTGAAAGTAAAAAATGTACACTGGAAGTCATGTTTCATGTAATACATATGGATGTGAAAAGAGAAGGAGAGCCTAATATGAAATGTTCTATTTATTGCACAGGCAGAAGTGAATGGATATCCACAAATGTATACATTATGATGTATACAGTGATTATGAGTGATAAAAAACTTGTTGTTTGAAGTACATGCAGGCTGTAGTGTCACTAGGGCAAATAATACAGAATATGCAACACTGTGGGAAGTGTAAAGGACTATCAGATGAAGAATACAAGTCTGCTTTGAAAACAATTGCAGGGTATGTGGCAGATGGAGAGCTACTTAATTTTGGATGCATTGCTGGAATAAGGCAGATTAAAGGAAGTTAATATGTACTGAAATGCTGTAAATGTCTAGTTTTAGACCAAGCAGTAAATTAGAACTATTTTGCAAAAGCGTACTAAAATATTAACATGATGAGCGGGACACACTGAAAGGAACTACTGTAAAGACAGAATAGCAATATAATTCTAAGATTTCCAAATGAAGGTAAGCAGCATAGGACTTTGTAAATAAATAAATAAAAAGGCAGAACTAAACGACACGTAACCATATGGTCCACTGGCCCATTAAGGCCCACACTGAGTACCAGATTACAATTAACATAACATAGTACTTAGAATAGTATCATATCTCCAAGGTGGAAGACTTATATACTGCGTTATCTGATTGCAAGCAGTTTCCAAAACTGGACATAAGCCATACATTTTAGTAAAATGTTATCACCACCATCTCTCTCGAAACCAGACATCTTGGTGAGTAGCATAGCTGTATCAGGCTAAAGAAGGCAGAAAAGACTTCATTGTCCACAGTAGTAATCTCCAACTCATCCTGTGGGATTTTCAAGCATTCCAAAGCAAGCTAAAAGATGTATTCCCTCCAATGTGTCCTTGGTCTGCTCTGAGGCATCTGCCCATTGTGTTGTGCCTGGTATAACTCAAGTGGAAGGCGTCCAGGAAATTCTAAAAATTATATAACAAGGGATTTGTTCAGATATAACAGATTATGGTCTGGATTCAATAAACTCTGTGTAGGTCACACGCAGAGCCTACACTGAGTGTTTTCGCTTATCTGATGCCATTCATCATGCAGCATTGCTCCATGAATATTAATGATACACATTGCGCAGCATCGATAAGCAACACTACTACCAAAATAATTCAATGTATTACCTATAACTATATTCGGAACTAGTACCATCTGCCCCAAAAATGAACTTATCACTCACTGAGTGCAGTAATTCCTGCAGCCAGAGATTCAGGTACATAGCAGGTGTATACAACAGCAGTTAAGTCTGCCATTTGCTATTCAGTCTCTAAAATACACCTGCTACTCATCTGAGTCTGTAGCACTGCCTCAATGTAGTGATACATTTATTTTTCTGTTCAGATGGTACTGGGTTCAAATCCAGGCATATGTAATAGTTTCAAATAATTTTACATGTAAGTTCAAATACTGAAGTGTGATACTTGATATGGAGTCTCTAAAATATGGCTAGATGGTACTGGTTTTCAATACAACTGTATATAACACTTATAAACTGTTTTTTGCCATAGCCGTGCTTTAATGCACAATGTACACCATCGTGCAATTATGCTTTAAAGAAAAGAAATGGGGAAGACAGTAAAGTAGTGAAATGGGGAGCAAACAGGAGGAAAGTACAAAGTAAAAGGAGGGAAGGAATGTGCAGGTAGGATGTAGGAAAGAACCATAGCTATCCATTTATTCAAGAATAAAGCATGAACATATATGCAAAAGTTTAGCTGAATTTTGATTGTCCTCTCATAGAGAGGAATGACCACAGCACAACAACACAATCTGTTGTATAGGAAATTCAACCAAATTGTATGTGCCATGAAGACACGTGCGAAATGGACAGCTATGTATGAGATGTTTTGTTTTTATTTTATTTTTTTGAGAGGGAGGAGAAATGTTGGGGAAGGGATGTAGGAATGTCTGTGTGAGGTAAGTTGGGCAGGTGAGGAAGCAAATGAAGACAAACAAGACAAGAGACAGGGATGGTGAAGGACAAGTTGCACACTCCAAATCTGACCTCAAACCAGTGACAAGTGGAGTACCACAGGGTTCAGTCCTGGGACATCTCCTGTTTGGTATCTACTTCTTTGAAGTACAGGCTAACACAGAAGGCTTCTGGCTAATGAAGTTCGCAGATAACTGCAAACTAGGAGCCATAGTCGAGTCCCCAAATGATGTGAAAATCCTACAGAAGGGCCTTGCTGAGACAGATGCCTGGTGTCAGAGCCATGGCCTCAAGCTCAATGCCAAAATGTGCATTGTCATCCCCTTTGGTAAAACTCTGTACCCATGAACTACTACATAGACTGCAGTCTACTTAACACCTTATGTGTGATAAGAGACCTTGGGACCCAGGTGGACAGTAGTATGTCCTTTGATAGTCACATCACCACAGTAGTCAGGAAGTCCTTCTACGTGGCACACCTCATCATAAAAGGGTTCTCATCCAGGAAAAAAGAGGTCACTGTTCCCCTCCACTCGACACTCATTAGACACATCATAGAGTACAATGCCCCTTTTGGAATGTACCTCACAAGACATCTGTAGCAGCAGGAAAGGCCACAGAAATACCTCACAAAGAGGATTACTGGTCTCAAACAGATGCCCTACACTGACCATCTCAAAAAACTCTAGCTTTACTCCGTAGCATATCGCCTACTTCGAGGTGATCTCTGCCTAACATATAAAGCTATGTCAAACCCAGAGCTGTTGGACATACTACACCTAAAGAAATCCCAATACCTTTGAGCTACATGCTCTAGGGACCTAAACCTTGTCACCACAATAAACAGGACATGCTGGAGGGATAGATCTCTGTCCCAAAGACTTCCCATACTCTGGAACAGGCTACCCATCTAAATCAAGCAAAGTTCTTCATTAGCACTCTTCAAGAAAAATCTTGATGAGTGGATGGGAAATAAGAAGTACACCCCGGGGATCACTTCTGTGTCTCTGTTCGACAGTGGCACAGGAAAATAACTTTCTTGGGTGGCGTAAGCCAGGGAACCTTGTTGGCTAGGTTTACGCAGGCCCTCGGGCCAATAGCCTAGTATCTACCTATGAACAAGAGGTGAGTGAACACCATGGTTGGGGTGAGGGCGAAGATATAGCGAACCCATTGATGTCAAGTTGGGTGACAGTGAGAATGGAGTCTTCACCCACTGAACTGTCATCACTGTCACCTCACTGCACCGATGGCTGCAGTGTCAGACATCTGTGTCTCCTTCTGTTATTTAAGACACTGATGGAAAGCAGTGTCTCCCTCCAGCATAGCTGTGCACCAGCTGTGTGCTGCACAATTCTACACACCAATCCTGGCAGTTCATTACTAGTGATAAACTCACCACCTCTGCCCACTGCTCCCGGAGGTAACCACTGGCCTATCCTGCAGGGCAGAACTACCTGAGGGGCCAGGTACTGCAGGGGCAGAAGAGGGGATGCCACTAGGTCATGCAGCAGATGTGCTGGCCAGTGGTACTATAGCCAGTGGAGTGGGGGCATGAAGATCACATAAGACAGGCCTACCCCACAGTGCTGTGGGAAAAAGAAAAGCAAAAGATTAAACAAAAAAAGAAAAGAGAGAATAGGTTTGGGGTCAGACAAAAAAGGGAGAACATTAGTAACTTTATATGTGACATAAAAAGCATTGATACAATTATCTGACTCCATTCTGTTACCTTTGCTTTTAAGACTACCAACTCCTAATAAATACCTTGTTTGCTGTTAAGACTACCCAGTTCCTAACAGATGCACAATATACTACAGATTGCAGCAAGCAATACTTGATGTGTGCATATATTGCACATATGCATGTTCCAATTTTACTGATTACAGTTTACAACAGGCCAGTGGTGCCACTGCTTTACAGCTCTGACATTACAGTGCAATATCGGCGAACACTTAACAGTATTGTGCATTTGGGAAGTGTGGATTTTGAAGGCAGAACTTACAACTACTCTGTAATACTGGACTGTTGTTTTGCCCTCCAGAGTATTGCATGCATATTTTCCTATTACAGTTGAAAAATGAATGTTGAATTTGATACAACTATATAATTAACCACTAAATGAATCATAACTTTTAATGGTAAATTAACCCTACTGTTCAGATGCATACATACCACATGTTTCTTGCATCCATGCCATTCTAGTAGTATGGGGTCGCACATTCAGTTCTCGGTCTGTGATGGCTGCAGAAAAAACAGAACAGAATACCAACAAGCATACTAATCCTGACTATACCCGGCTTTTCACTCTTACAAGTAGTCTCTGTTAATGATACTTACACATCTGTGGGGTGCCCCTAGTTCTACATTACTTGATCCAATGGTCGAGGGTATCCCTCTTCCTCATCCTGAGGTGTCTGTAGTGATTCCTACATTGTTCACCAGTGCAAGGATACCAGTAGCACTAATCAGAGCCCAGGCCAGAGTATTCTATGCCTCTGCCTTGTAATCCGAGCCATGACAGTCCCTCTGCAACAGCCTTGGCCCATGTTCATTCACTAGGAGTCCAGCAATCACTTTGGACTCATGGACAATCCATCTCTGAACACAGAAACTCATAACCTCTCCAGGAATGCCTGCCATTCCTACCACAGATCAAGACCATTGTAGAATGATGTTTTCCCACCAATTGCAGATATTATGCTTACTGGGAATGCATACTTTCAGGTTTTGCATCACTTACTATCTCACAAACATGTTACATGAGATTGCACACTGCTGGAAAATGAGGTGATGGCCAGTACATTAATTGAATACAGCCAGTGTATGTTTGTGGCTGTCTGCTACCTGGGTGGCCAATTCATCTGGTTTGTGCACTGCCACTCTAAGTGCAAATGAGATGCTCATAGGCAAAGCTGTGTTTGTGCTAAGCAGGACCAAAAAGTATAAAAACATGGAGAATTAGTTGAAATGCAGAAAACCGATCAATGACATACACAGTAGAAAATGTTAGTATTGATGAGATATGACTACATAGGTCTGGATCTCAACTCTCACTGCAATGCACCATCAGAAAAATAGGAAGGGGGACTTATTCATCTTTGCCTCACAAACAGCTTTGCAGTAAATACATGACGTAATCTGTCACACAACCAAGTGTGAATGTACACCGATATCAAGGCATAACCTGTTATTTATAAATGCATTCAGTTTAATATATTTGGATGTAGTGTACTTTGATCACACAACCTGTTATGATTATTTCTTGCAAATATACAGCTGTGTCCTACCTTTCTGTGTTTCTTAGTCATTCATTAGCTATCTGAACAGTACTCAGAGACATGCAGTGTGTAAGCCAGTCTATATCATTTACCTTAAAATGTGTGAGGATATTAACTGAGAACACTATAATATGTAGTTGTCATCAAATTAATGGAATGTCGGATGGTGCAAACAAGCACAGACTGTTGTTTTGGGGATGTGGAGCAAAGGTAGGTTCTTGTCATGGCACATGCAAGGGTATAATGTTCTTTCAAGGGGGGTGGACCCAGGCTGAGCTACTGCTATGGCACAAACAAGGATAAGTTGCTCTTGTTACTCCCCTTGTTTTGCATCCTGCCCGTTTGACTTTGCAAGGGTGGTGAAGCTGGAAACTGCTAAGTGTCTCATTACTTTCTAACTTCTGTCTGTTATGGTGTCCCATTACAAATACATGGTGCTAAACTGAGGGCATGCAGTGATCATTACTTTGGGGAGGTATCGATGTGTGAATCTTTGAGGCCTGAGGCCTAGTACTTGCTAATGGACACAAACAAGTTAAATAACTCTCTGCTGTCACATGTTACATTAATTTCAAATCTTTCACCTTTTAGTTGCTTACTGTACCTAGTGATGAAGTACAAGGACATGTCATAATACTATTATACAATACAGTACACATTCAGCACTTACCGTGTAAATGCAGCAGTTGCCACAGTGTTAGTTCAGGGCTGACTGTGATGCAAGCAGTACACAGCCAATACATCGGGAGGTAAAGGCTGTGGCACTGAGTTGAGGCTGGTAGAGGTCACAGGGTTTCTGTATTATGTCCCTGTCTACCCGGTAGCACTCAACAATGTCCATGTTGTGTATGCTGTGATAAGTTAAATGTGGTCTGAAACTCTTCTCTGTCTCGGCCTAGACCTATTGGCAGCAACCGCATTGGCTTCATCCTGTAGCGCATACAAATGGAGTTAAGCAGCAGCAGCTCCTAACATTCTGCCTGTGTAGACTTTCTGTGTCTGTACTCCATTAATACTGAAATCCATGGGAAAAGCCAGCATGGAGTCTACATGGTTGCTTTATAACATGTTGAACAGCTCCACCAGGTTGGTTGATTAACATACAGTTCAGCTGCTTATGCTGTAATTAGCATCTCTAAAACACAGCCTAGACAAATGCAATCTATTAATCATCTACTCCATTATAAAAAGGGAAATGTGCAGCTACCCAAGTTGATGGTAAGGATATTTTCAAAGCTACCTTTACAGAGGAGTATTGAACTCCAAACAGTATGCTCTTATTTTGTTACCTTTATAATACATATGCTGGAATATATTAATAAATAATGTGAAGCAAAGCCATTTGCACTGTTATGTGCATGCATTAGTTAGAAGTGTACTGATGGCATGGCCATTTTTGTCAAGCCATTTCAGATGTACAAATGACTAATAATACATGAAAACAGTAGGCTGTGTGATACATATATACAAATGTTTTAGGAACAGGTCATTTAAATGCATGCTTAGCATTTCAAATGTATTTTATTAGCAAAATGGTTCATGTGCCTGTTCTTTTGTGGGTGGGGGAGCAAATAAATGTCACTGTTATATCACAAACTAGAAAGGATTGTTAGTTTGGGAGGGAGCACAGTTGAGTTACTGCTATGGCATATACAAGGATATGTTGCTCTTGCTAATCACCTTGTTTTGCATTCTGCCTGTTGTTAGCATTTCACATCTGTAGAATGTGTTATGTTTTTCCAGTGAGTACTAATGACTGCCTACCTTAACTATTTTATCTGGTAACATTTACACTGAAGTTATGTGATATGTATATTATCATTCTGTTGTATTTTAGGAAAGAAAATGGCATTGATGTGCTTAGTGCCCTTTTAAATAACAGGAACTCTCATACCCAATTAATCCTAATGGCCTGCAGGATAACAGAATATAAATCTTTCACATCAATAGTTAATAAATGAAAATTCTCATTAAAAACAACTTTACCTAAAAGAGGTCAAAAAATCCCAGGAATCGTGACAAATCTGTTTTTTTGTGGTTAAATACTTTTGCAACTTTAAATCAACAAATTTTGCGCAGCCATATATCATGCAATTCTGTCCGTCCACTATTGGGTGGAAGGGAGGGTTGTTAATATCCATATAGATTTTTGGCAATCCAAACATAACAGGTGTTACAGGAACAGTCATGTCCAAATAATTAAATTAATATCAATCCTTTCTTCAATAAAAAGTTCATTAATAAGATATTTTATTTTTCTAACTTCCCCATTAAATTCATTTAAGGATACTTTAACATAGGTATCAGACTGTAAGATGTCTAGGATTTTCATGTTATAATCATTATGTTCCATAAAAATTAATCCACCCCCTTTGTCAGGTTTTAACACCCGAATACTTTGTGACCTTAATAATTCTATTGCACTATATTCAACATTGATAACATTAGATTTCAAAGGTTTAGTAAACTGCTCGCTCAGTGTATGCCTAATATCAAGCTCACACAATTTTTCAAAAATAAGTAAGCTGTTATGTAAAGGTGGGTTAAAAGTACTAGAAACACTCAATTCACTTCCAAAAGAAATGTTACCAAAAAGAACATTTAAATTAATTTTGCGCACCATTAATTTCAGGTCCATCAAAGTCCTAGCTAAGTCAACTCTTTTTGTTGGTACAAAAGACAAACCCTTGGCTAGGCGTTCAATCAGTTCAGGTGGGGGGTTAAATGATGTGTAGTTGAAAATCTGAAAGTCTTTTGCTGTATTTGTAAAGACCCATAGTTTAATGTCAGGTAATACCCTCGTTTCATCATTGTACACATGAAATCCATCTACTAATGGGGTTGCCTGTTGTTCTTTTTCTTTTGACAGTTGGATTGGTATTGTTGGCATCCTTCCCGTGATGTTTTGTTGTTCTGCTGAGGGGCGCCGTGAAAATCCTGTTCATTAGATGCTCTATTGCCTTTGTTTAAATGCTCACAGCGCCAAACCCCATTTATAACCTCCGTCTCATCAGCACTGGCGTTGGCAGTGGGTGTGTTAGAGGAATCATCCACTTCATTGGTGGAAAAGTTACTTCTTGCTGGATCCAAAGTAACCATTGGTGTATTGTGACCTGGTGGGAGGGGATAAGCTTTACCATTTGCATAATCCCTCCTGTCACAGTCTAATTTCTTGATTTTATTTTCCTTTAATTTATTTAAAGTGCTCTCAATGCTGCCATAAATGTGATTGAAATCGTATTTATAGCGAGGGAAGTCAATATCCTCTTTGATGGAATTTTCTAAGGGTAGAAGTTTTCAAATGATCCATGTCCTCGTAGTATTTTACTAAAATACACAAATAGTTGCAGCTCTGCTGGTCAAAGAGCTGTAACAGTTCATGATGCAAAGGAGAGTCACATATCAACCCAGTTGGATACTTCCACTGGTGTAACCATTTAGGCACCAAACTTAGCTTAATGTATTCATTGAGGTAAGACAACTCCAGTTGTAACTTTTTAAATTTAAAAAGTTTGTAGTCAAAGGATTTTAAATTATCCACAATAGTGCTGCAAACAGTACTAGTGCTGGATGTAAGACAGTCTCACCTTGAATCAATACAAAACTGAACAGGCTTATTTAAACAGTCAATTAGCGAGGGCATGGTAGAACCATTAGTACTGCACTCAGAAGTAGAATTGTTATTAACATTTCTCTTTGGTGACACAACACTAGAATACCCCCAGGCATCACAACTAGTGCTAGCTGGAGATTGTGTGGAACCATACACAGGACCAGTAAAGCCATTACTGGTACATTGAATCCTACCTTGGTTACAAGTCAAAGAATTGAAGCTGTTGAGTTTTCCAGTCAAGGTATCCACTCTAGAAGAGAGTTGCTGTATAAGCAAAGTCAAATTCCCTACGGCATTCGCCTCAGTAGGAGAATTCATCATATCCTGTGAATACAGTGATCCAGAACTGGAAGATAAACCACTTGCCATAATAAGAAAACAGTAAAAATAATGACAAAACAAACTTGTAAAAGTGAAAAACAACACCAAAGGCTTGGGTTTACTTCACCAAAAACTGTATTAGGACAAACAATCAATGTAAGTGCTTTCATACACATGCAATATGTGAAGTTCTTCAGACAAAAATCAGGTTACAAATAATTACTTATATAAGGTGAACACTAAATGACATCACAAATCTAATTAAAACATTAAAGGTCCCACACACAAAATGCAATAACCTAAAGTATAGAAAATGGTGACCATCATTCTCAAACACGTCTAGTCAAGACATTATTCATATTCTGCTTATTAATACTATATTGGTGTTTGTAAATTCTTTCCCTAAAATGCCTTTTGGTCTTACCAATATAAAATGCTTGACATAATTGGCATTTTGCCACATAGTAGTGTGGACCACAGCATGTGAGCAGGCATTTCAGAAGCTTTGGGAAGACCCCCCTGTGTTAGCCAGTCCAGATTACAGCAAAGACTTTGTTGTGTAAGTGGATGCTTCAAACCATGGGGTGGGGGCTGTAACTAGCCAGATGTCTTCAGAGGGAGAAGAGCACCCAGTGGTTTATCTCAGTCATAGGCTCCAATCCAGGGTGGAATGTTATGCAGCTGTAGAAAAGGAATCTCTATCCATAGTGTGGGCACTGCAGAAACTTCAGTCTTATCTGTATGGGAGAAAATTCACTGTAATGACAGATCACAACCACCTAACATGGTTACACAGAGCCAGCCACCAAAATGCCAAGTTGCTAAGATGGAGCCTAGGGTTGCAAGCATATGATATGTCACTGCAGAACCACAGTGGGATTAGCAATTCCAACACAGATGGGCTCTCAAGACAGGGAATGGGGTAACCCTCTCAAGCAACATTTCTCAAGGGTTACTTGAAAAACTAGCTTGAGTTCTTCAGGGGCGAGGGGATGTGTGAAGATAGGTGAAGGCTGCCAGCCTAGCCAGATTGAATTTTGTAGATAATTCTGTCATTTGTAAATACTAATGTAAGCCACAGGCTTGTTCTCTTAAATGTAAAAAGACTGCACTGGATAGTGACCTGCAAAAATGTAACAACAGTGCACTCTGCTCTAAGAAAGCTAAGTCAAGCATTTTATGACTGTCTTTGATGTCAAAATTCGGAGCCGATATGTCTAGAGGGAGGCATCCTGTCTATTGTTTTAAGACCAGAGATAATGGCTAGAATTTGCATGTATAAGTGTCTTTTATTGCTCTGGTTTCTGATCAGGTGTAAAGAATGTAAATGTAGTTTCTGTTAGCTTGGTAACACCAGAGAAGTGTGAAGAATGATGTCATGTGAAGCAGCTATGTGTTATCAATTTAAAGAGAGAGAATAAGACAGCTCAGAGCATTTTATCTTGAGAACATCCAACATCACCAGCACTGTCTTGCTGTAGATGTAAGTTATTTAGAACTGTGTTTTCTCTTAGAAATAGCTAGGAATTAGGAAGATTAGACTAAGTGTTTTTCTGTGTTGATGTTAGAACTTTTGTATTGTATTATTTTAAGTATTTCTCTGTGATCTCACTCCAAATAAGTCTTGACTGTTAAGTCACACTTACCAGTTGGAAAATAATATTGCATAGTAATAATTGGACACCCTTTTAAGGGCCTTTGAGTAGCTGATAAATTTTAGTGGGTGGTGGCAGCTGGTACTACCTTTAGACTGGGCAGAAAAGGGGCACAGCTGGAGAACCTGTGCCAGCCTTCCCCAGGAGTGTCAGTGTGGTTGTATAAACTCTTATCTCAAAGTGTGTGTGTATCAGCTACTTGGGCAGGGACACAAAGCACTGGTTGAACAGAGAGGGTGCTGGAGGTTTTAGCTTGCCCACTAGGCTGAGATCTGGACCCTATAGCTGTGCCAGTGGGGAGTCTTATTGGGGACCTGGAGGGAAAGAGAGAGACCAGCCCCAAACTGACTGTGATCTCTGTGTGCTCCTAAGGGAAATTGTACCTTACTGTGTGAGTATTTATTATCCTTTCTCTATATGGATGCCCCTCATTGGTGTTAGTGGTGAGGACTGAGGCTCCTTGATTGCTGGGCCAGTGCATGGGCATCACACAGATATAGAGGAGTACATGTATTACCCCCTGTGTCTTACTGTTAAATGTGATAATGTTGCCCTTACCTTTTGCTTAACTTATTTCAGGACCATCAGGAATCCAGAAATGTATGCCTCCTGCAGATGGTAAGCCAAATAAAGTTATTTCAGTACTGCAGTTCAATTTATAGAATTATCATAATGTGTCATTGTAGGCCTGTTGTGTGTATATTTCTGTACTGTCTGTAATAGTGGCAGCACTGTTAGTGTTTAGCATATATTGCACCATAGTAGTGCAGGTATTAATGTATGCTCTGTTTCTTCCTTTTTGTCACAGGTGATCATGACAGTGGGATTGCGGGCCCTGTGCCACCCACCAGCGTCTCATCAGACAATAATGATGATGGTGGAAAAACTGAGGCACAGTCTGGGGGTGCAGAGGATGAATCTGACACAGAGGTTGACAACCAGTCATCCCTTCTTTTTCCCTGGACACAGCTAGTAGGCCTATGCCTACCCAGTCCACTGAGCCCACAGATATAGGATGGGGGGGCAAGGACACTGAACAGAGAAATGTGTATATTGCAACTTCAGTGCCTGCTGACACTGGCCATAGCCAAAGTGTTGGCAAGATGCCATGCAGGAGGGTTGATAGGGGTGCTCAAAGGGGGCCTGCTGTCCTTCCTCCATTTGGTGCAGGTGTCTCTTCCTGTGCCACTAACATATGTGTAGGGCCATCAAGGAGGTACAGGCACTTTCAGAAAGGTGCTCCAGACAAATGCTCAGGGTTGTGGATGTTGCACAGTCTGACATGTGTGACTGCCTCCACCATGTCAACGACTCATGGGATTGAATGAATGACACATTGGAAGGAGGGGTGTCTTTGACGGATTGAGATGTGCCATGGAATGAACAGTGTCGATCATGCTCAGGTAGGAGCACTGCATCTGACCATGTGTGTGGAGGTGCCAGTGCAACTCCTGGCAGAGCCAGTTCTCATGGTCAGGGGTAACAAAGATGAAATGCCACCTCTACCATGCAGACTCACACCTGTCTGACATACCAAGACATAGAGCTAGCACTGAGTTTGGCTGTGTTCATGCAGACTCTCACACACCACTTTCACATGGAGGACGTCTACACACACACACACACACACACACACACACACACACACACACACACACACACACACACACACACACACACACGCATATATATATACACAGCCTGCTTGCTTCCCTTTCTCTCACACACACACTCACCAATCTTTTATGTCAGCCTAGGCCTCCTGCCCCCCAGCACCCTGTGTAAGTGATGATAACTGTGCCATATGCCTGAACAGATCAAAACAAGGTCCTCACAGAAAAACAAGCCACTGTGGTGGGCATCAAGCATAAGTTATACAACAGGCGGATCAACGTAATGTCTAAGAACAAGAGGGAACTGACTCAGCAGAGGAAGGACACCTCTACAGCTTGAGCAAGCAAATTAGGTGTCTTGTAAAGTCATTTAAAGCCAAGTACAAAGCTAAACTAGCATCCCCAGCTAAAGATAATCAGGAGACATTTTAGTGGCATCAGAAATATAAAAGGGAAGGGACAGCTTTGTGAAGAACCAGTAGTGGATAGTATCACTCATACTGACCCTGAAGACATTGCCAACCTGCTAGTGGAAATATTTGTGGCAAACTTCACCCCCCCCCCACTGTCCATGCTAGCATACCTGTTACCAGTCCTCCACCTAGTATCTCCAAAGAGCAGGTGATAACTGGACTCTCCATGGCCAAAAACACAGCCTCTGTGGAACCAAATAACATTACAGGCTGCCTACTAAATGGTCTGAAACAGGACCTACAGGAACCATTTGATATTGTCTTCAACCACAGTGTATGCACTGGCTTTGTGCCAGCAGAGTGGAACACAACAACATTAATTCCCTTGCACAAAAGGAGTCTATCAACCGACCCTTGGAACTATAGACCCATAAGCCTAACCAGCGTTATCTGCCAGGCCATGCAGAGAATAATCATGGACCTTATCAATAAAGACATTGGTGACTTTCAAACTCTTGACCTGACACAATTTGGCTTTATTAAGTGTAGATCATGCTTATTAAACCTGGTGGATTTCTTTGGAAATGCAACTAAACCCTGGATGAAGGCACACTACATACAGCCCATCGTGACTTAGCCAAGGCATTTGACACAATCCCCCACTGAGGCATCATTGAGAAACACACACAGCTGGGAATTAACTCGTATGTCACTAGATGGGTAGCCAACTGGATCACTAACAGAACATATACAGTCAATGTTGGGGATTCCACCTCTAGCAACAGACCAGCTACCACTGGTGTATCACAAGGTTCTGTGCTCGGCCCTCTACTGCTTGGAATATATTTCTCAGAAGTCCAGGGGAAAAGAGATGGCCTGTGGCATACCATGTCACCAATGTCTGCAAACTGTGTGCAATCATTGAGCCCAACAATGATGACATACTACAAAACATCCTTACACAGACAAATTATTGGTGCCAAAGGTATGGAGTCAAAATAAATACAAAATAATGAGTTATCATCCCTTTCAGCAACGGGTAAGTCCCTGCATACAATATTATCAGTACCCCCCTTAGTTTAAACCCTGTGGCAAGAGATTTGGGAACACAGGTTGATAGCAATCTTAACTCCAATCACCATGTGTCCACAGTGGTAAGGAAGGCCATCTATGCTGCACATCTCATAAGTAAGGGCATCACATCCAGAGCCAAGGATGTTACAACTCCCCTGTACTCATCCCTCATCAGACCACTAATACAGTACAATGTTCCCTTCTGTATGTACCTCACCAGACATCTGCAGCAGCTGGAGAGACCTGGGAGTTTCTCACCAAGAAAACTCACAGCCTGCAACAGATGACCACCATGGACAGACTGTACTTGCATCTTAAAGGCAGCTGAGAGGTGACTTGTGCCTGGCCTACAGAGCAGTCTCAGACCCTGCCCTAATGGAAATGATGCACATCACATGGGACAAGATTCACTCACTCTAGGGATTTTTACCTAGCCAGCAACATTAACAGGACATCCTGGAGAGATGATATGTCTCACAGAGATTGCCACTCCTCTGAAACAAACTCTCAAATCACATAAAACAGAGTTCCTCAATAACCCTATTTAAACATAACTTAGACAACTGGATGGGAGACTGTAAATTTACCATGGGAGTGTCACCCATGTCTCTCTTGGATAAGGCCAGTTGGTGCTGATCATACACTTGTGCTAAAAGCATAAACCATACAAGTTGGTCGATAAGGGAACAATTATATAACATGGCTAGGATTATATAGGCTCTAGGGTCAATAGTCTAGTAAACTCCTGTGAACCTAAGGTGAAGTCTGCCTGGGCTCCAGGCCAGTGTCTGATCCTGCCCTAGTGGGATGGTTGCATATGCAATAATCTGATATGGTTGATTACATCAGCATTGTCTGCTGAGCATATAGTGGTACAGCAACATTGTCTATTGAGCAAATGGTGATAACAGTGTCTCACATGCTGGTGTAAAAGGCTCTCTGTAATATTGAGTAACAGCTCTCACACACACACACACACACACACACACACACACACACACACACACACACACACACAATTGACTGCAGTGAGAACAGAACCCCTACCTAAGTACACATACTACAGAAAACAGTACTATACACAAGTGCCAAAGCAGAAGTCTGACTTTTGCATGTCTGCAGGTCAACTTATAGTGGATGACATCAGCAGGCCATGTTGGAGACAAGAGGTTGGGAGGGCTACATGAAATAGATGTGTTGGTTTGTGCAAGTATCAAAAGTCTAGTAAGCCATGCCATTGGAGAAATAACTACAGGATAGCACATCTGCTGTGCTGAGTAAAGAGACACACACACACACACACCCAGTTGACTGCAGTGAGAAGAGAGCCCCTACCTAAGTACACAGACTAAATAACACAGTACTCTACACAAGTGCCACAGTACAAGTCTGACTTTTACATGTTTGCAGGTCAACTTATATTGAATGACCCCAGCAGTACATGTTGGAGAGAAGAAAGTGGGAGGCCTTCCTGAAATGGATGTGTAGGCAGGTGTAGTTATCAAATTTCTGACAAGCCATGCCATTGTAGAGGTAATTGTAGTATAGCACATCTAATCTGCTGGGAAGAGACACACACACCCAGTTAACTGCAGTGAGAATAGAACCCCTACTTATCTAAGTAAACAGACTAGAAAACAAAGTGCACTACTCAAAGGCTATGGCACAAGTCTCAATTTTACATGTCTGCAGGTCAACTTATATTGGATGACATCAGCAGTGCAAGTATCAAATTACTGTCAATTTATGGGATTGGTGCGGTAACTGCAGGATACACACTTGCTCTTCTGGCTACACACACACACGCACACAGACACACACACACACACACACACACACACACACACACACACACACACACACACACAGTTGACTGCAGTGAGAACAGAACCCCTACCTATCTAAGTACACAGACTATAGAACACAGTATTCTATGCAAGCACCATGGTACAAGTCTGACTTTTATATGGATACAGGCCCACTTATAGTAGATGACATTAGCAGTGCATGCTGGAGAGAAGAAGATGGGAGGCCTGCCTGAAATGGGTCTATATTATATGTTCTAAGTTTGAAAACTTCGAATGTCAAATAATCTAATTTAAATGTTCAAAGTTTCAAACATCGAACATATAATAAAAAAAAAACAAACGGAACTTACCTGACAAATGTAGGCAGTGGGGCAAGCCCCCATGCACCCCCCACACACCCCCACTCTTTAAATATACCAACTCCGAGACTGCACTATAGTGCGGTAAAGCAGTAAAGGAATGATTTCCCTTACTGCACTGTAGTGCAGTCTTGGAGTTGGTATAAAGAGTGGGGGGTGTGGGGGTTCCAGGGGGGCTTTCCCCCTGCCTTCAGCCATTAGTTTTGGGGTTGTTTGTTTTTTTTTTTACATATGTTCGAAGTTTTATAAATTCAATATTACATATGATATAGACCCACAAGATGTGTAGGCAGGTGCAAGTATCAAAATACTGTCAATTTATGGGATTGGTGCAGTAACTGCAGGATACACACTTGCTCTTCTGGCTGGACAGATAGACACTCACACACACACACACACACACACACACACACACACTTGACTGCAGTGAGAATAGAACCCCAAAGAATACAGACTACAGAACTCAGTACTTTATAAAAGTGCCACAGCACAAGTCTGGCTTTTACATGTCTGCAGGTTAACTTATAGTAGATGACATCAGCAGGCTATGCTGGGGAAAACAGGTTGGGAGGCTTACATAGGCACATCGATTCATAGGTTCATATGAGGCCAGTAGCATAACTGTAGAGTGTGCACTAGGTGTTTAAAAACCTAGCTATTTGAAAACACAAGTACCCCTATTGAGTGAGCATAACTGGATGTTTGAGTTTAGCACAGCAAGGTTGTCAGCATCACCAACTGGCCCTGTCCATGAGGGACCACACAACATTATATATTACAGTTTGTAGTGTGGTTGATATACGTGGCAAAAAATACTGAGCCCCCAGGATTGTACTGGTTGTGGAGGGGGGGTGGCAACACATGTATGTCTTGTGAACATATGACCTTAGAATGTGCCCTGAATTTGCAATGTTTCCACATGAATTTTATGTCACACATGATGGTTAACAAATTGTACATAAGTTATGCCTGTTTGCGAGTTGGTAAGCTGTGCACAAACATGAGCCTCATTGCTAACATTAGTAAAAATAATACTATATGGCATATAGTGTATTCAAACCCAGGACCATGTGTGTGCTAGTCCTACACTTACACCTGTTGTCACAAGAATGTTGAGGAAACAGATGTCTATGTGCACTTCATTTCTGTAAACTGCAATGTCACAGCAGTAAAACAAAGGTTGCATACTCTGAACTAGAACCTAGTGCAATCTGTATTCTAGGATGGATTTTCACAATGGTCAAGGGCATTAATTGAATGCATCTGGTTACTATTTTTGGCTGTCTGCTTCATAGGTGGTCCACCATGCTTCATGCAAACCTGATAAACACAGCCACTACCCGCTTACGCTATTTGTGCTATATGGCACATCATGCAACAAGTGTAATGAAAACACAAGAGGAATAAGAAAGAAAACTTTTGTAATGGACACATATAAGTTAAATAAGTGTCTGCTGTCATATATTAAGGTACTTTCTATACAAATCCACCACTATTTACTTCATTATTGCACCAAGTTAAGATATGCCACAATATTATTATAGAATTCATTCTAGGTGCAGGGCTTACCTTGCAAATGCAGCAGATGAGACAATTTTATTTCAGGCCTAGAATTTCCTTGTGTCTACTCCCATGGTATTGACTTATGCAGGAAAAACAGAATGTAGACTATATGGATGCTTTATAGCTTGTTGAATAGTTCCACCATACTGAAATTCACCTGCTTATGTTGTAATTATCAGCTATGAAAAATATCTCCTACTTTACTAACTATCCGAACTTCACTGGTGTCCATCAGTGGATGGTGCACACCTACATGATGCTGTGTGCATTGATGCTGAAATAAGGTGAACATAGGGGATCATATTACTTTTTTCCATGCCTGTGATATTGCACAAACATGCAGCTCAAAAAGTTGAGTGAAGGTTGTATACACTGTAGTAGAACACAGGACCTTCTATACTCTAACCTTACACATACACATGATGCCACAGGAATACTTATGTGACAGGCACTGAGAAATCTGGATTCATTGCTCTGTTTCTCATGGTTGCACTAAGCACCACATCGAACAAACAAGGACAAAAATGAAAAAATAAATTTTAACAATGCGGACAGATGCATTTTAATAAACAATAACAAGGATGACACAGAACTTGGGAATTGTGAACTACTTACAAATACTTTTACACTTCACAGACCTACATATACACCTCTGTAATTGTAACCTGACACAATCCCATGATGTCATCATTCACTGTTGCCATGCATTCAACACAAACACTGTGGACGTTTCTACATGAAGTGAACATCCCTACATGGTTACAAGGTTTTGGGATTCAGCAATTCTAATGAGTTTTGACTCATTTGCATCTTCATCATGCTGACTGCCCTGAATCTACATGGTTGGTGTCACTCGTCCCTCTCTAACATAGATGGCAAGCAAGAGGGGTATTTCATTTTGATGCTTTAATACACTGAAACATTACAGGATGGATAGCAGCATCATAAAATATAATCAAACTGGTTAACAGACAGACCTTACATACATTCATGCTTACATCATCTTCAGTTAACTACAAAGTGACAGTCAGACTTGCACATGCTCAGTATTTATACACTTGTGCAAGCCTTTGCATTGCTTCTTAAAGATACATGCAGACACATCGATCTACAGTTAGTAACCGTGTAGGCAGAGAAACTGAGGAAGAGCCCAATATTGTACAGTCAAGGGAGGGTATTACTCAGATATATATCTGCACAGAGGAATGCAGGTTTGGGATTCTGTGTTTCATGGCATTTACACTTTTTGCTGTCTACATAAGTTATGATTACATTGTTCATTTGGGGGTGAGGGTGCAAAGCTGCATTTATGCCATGGCACTTAATAAGGAATTGTTGATATTGTCAATATAATTTTCTAGCATCCATGTCTGGGAATGTCATGTGTGTGGGGTTACATGCTAAGGTCTGTTCTGTACAAATGTATGAACATTTACTTGCCCTAGTTTCCACGTGATTCCTTTGCGTGGCTGTATTCGGAAAACTTTCTAATACACGGTCAACATGAGCATGGAGTCTACATGGTTACTTTACAGCTTGTTGAATTGCTCCACCATGTTGATTTGCTTCATTAGCATACAATTCAGCTACTTATGTTGCAATTTGCATGCAATGGAAGTTTCCGTGTTTGCACGTGAGTGAGTGTCGTTATGCATAGTTTATTGAATCTAAAACTTTTCACTGCCATGTGTGCATCGTGACCCACATATGGTCAAAATTATCATGTACGGTTTATTGAATCCCCCTGTACATTTGTGCTACATTTCAAAAGATCAAGGGAAGCATATTGCAAAGTGCTGAAAACATTGTATTTTGCCTACATAATATTTTGGTATGTGGAAAAATAACATTTACTTTCTTTGAGCAGTGTGCTCATCAAGTCAGAGAATGTTGGCTTATACTTAAAAAGAGCTACAAACATTTTGGGGGAAATAAGTGACATATCTAAGTCATAATGGAGATGATGTAAGTTTACATCCAGTTAAAAAGAAAGTGCAAAAAATTTAGCAATCATCAAAACCAAAGAAAGTGACCAAACTGATTTTTTTTGGTGGTGCTATTAAAGCACTGTATTTTTTTACCAGATTATCATCTGTGATAGCTACATATATTGTTACATAAGGATGTGAAACTGAATTTTGTTAATACTATCAACATCCATACTAATGCTTTAAGCATAGTCACCATCATCTTCCTAGACTTATCAAAAGCTTTTGATACTGTCTCGTACCAGAAACTCTTACATAAACTCTCATCCTTAGGGCTTATCAACTCTTCACTTCAGTGGTTCCATAGCCACCTCTCAAACAGAGCACAGGCAGTGAAATGGAAACATAACTTCTCCACTTTCTTGCCAGTAACTATTGGTGTCCCACGAGGATTTATACTAGACACCATACTTTTTGACAATTTCATCAATGACCTCTATAATGATACAAAAAATGCTTAGTTCAATACACTGATGACTTGACCCTTATGTGCGCTGCCAAATCTCTCTAAACTCCAAAACCTTATACAGCAATCCTTATTCTTGATTGAAATATTGCTAAATAATTCAAAACTACTTCTAAACCCTACAAAAATAAATAAACTACTGCTCTTTACCCCCAAACATGTCTCTATCAAAATAACAGAATTCACTATTGTTATCTGCCGACAACATCATGACAGGACAACTAAACCACACAAAATTACTGGGTGTCATCCTAGATGACCAGTTGAAATTCAGCCATGTATCACATGGTTTTAAAAAACTCATCAAAAACTGGGTACATTACGCAAGGTAAAAATCTACCTTACTGACATGGCCAGATATGTATAAAGCCACAAGAAACAAAAATAAAAATCAAAATAAAACTACAAACCAGTGACCCAAAAAATTGAAACTTATTTGTTCTCTGACGTCTCGGATAGTTTGCCTTCAAGGAGAATACACACACTAAAACAATTACTATAAATAGTGCATCTAATCAAATTATTAACAATCAATTATATAATTAAACATTTAAAGAAGAAATCTCCAATTTAATTCCATATTCAAACCCTTTAGTATCAGAGTACCGAATTTGAGAATATAAAGGGCTTCTTTATAAAGAAGCCTATTTTTAAAACATACATCAGAAAATGCATATTTCATTGGCTCAACTTTTTCCAAAATTGTCCCCCTTAAACCAGTGGAAATACCTTGATGTACTCGATGGAAATGTGTTGCTACAGAACTAAATTTTAGCATATTTCTCAGATGATCTAAAAATCTCACTTTAAAAGCTCTTTTTGTTTGACCAATGTAAAATTTATTGCAGGGGCACCTCAAAGCATAGATAACACCACTAGTGTCACATCTAAAACAATTTTTAACCATAAAAGCATGTCCATTGATTTGATCAAAAGAATTGAACATATATTGGCATGCCTTACATCTACCACAAACAGTAATGCCCAACCTAATACTCTCACTATATAACTGCATTGGGGGCATAGAAAAATTTCCTCTTACTATGAAATTTTTAATAGATCTTCCTACCTTAAAATTAAATTTCAACCTATCTGGTAACCATGTTTGAGAATTAAAACTACACTAAAGCAGCTATAGGCTGAAACAAAATAAATATCAGTCTCATTCTTGATCATAATTCCATTTTTCCTGTATTTACCTACATAATGTATATTATCTCTTTCTTGAATTTTGTTAACTGCCCTATTAATAATAGAGCTGCAATAACCCCTTCCTTCAAACATCAAACAAGTTCTTAAAATTTCCTATCACAATTCATTAGGCTCGTTACATAGTCTGCTCACCCGAGTCAATTCCCCATAAGGTCATGCCTCAATGGTATGTATAGGATGGCAACTCGAAGCATATAAATACTATACATCTCCATCAAATTTTCTATGTACTTTTGTAATGTAGACCTAACCTCTCAGAAATACTCAAGTCTACATCCAAAAAAGAGACAGTTTTACCTACTTTAATACCATCAAACGTTAAATTAAATCTGTTGGTCTGTAAAGTCTCTATAAATGAAGCTACTTCAGCGTCCCCCCTTTCACATAGTAAAATAAGATCATCAATAAAATGAGTATACAATTTAACATATTTAACATAAAATACTGATTTATATATATTTGCATGCTCAAATAATCCCATTCTAAGTTTCGCATATGAGGGGGCAAAGGCTGCCTCCATAGCTGTTCCTTGTTTTTGTTGGTAAATCTCACAATTGAATGCAAAAAAATTATTAACAAGACAAAAAAATAATAATTCAATAACAAATTCAGTGGCAGGTGACTCACCCATAAAAAAATCTCACTGCTTCAAGACCAAAAGAATGAGTGATATTTGTATATAAACTTTTGACATCTAAGGTAATAAAATACATATTCTTATTAAATTCCACACTTTTAAGTTTTCCAAGAAAATCAAAAACATCTTTTATATAAGCAGGTAGAAGCATAACTTTAGGTAGAAGAAGTTGATGTAAAAGACATCCAATGTTTTGCAAAAAATAACCCACTATAGGATGTCTGGGTGGGTTTAAAATAGATTTATGTATTTTGGGTAAACAATAAAAACAAGCAATGCTTGCCCCTTCAACATTAAATTTCTTTCTAAGATCATCCTTGGAAAAATAACCCAGTCTAATACCCTTATTCATCAAGTTAACATATTCATTAATGGCTGCTTCATAAATTGAAAAGCAAACCCTCTAATAAACCTGTTTATCATTGAGGTGTTGATAACACATATCTAAATACTGTAAAATATTCATAATAAGTAGTTTGTTACCTTTATCAGAAGGTTTAAACACCAAATTCTTATTATTACTCAAAGTTTTCAAAGCAAGCCATTCATTTTTCGTCAAATTGTATGAAATCTTGTCAGGACATTTTAAAAATTCATATACTTCCTGTTCTACAGAGAAACTCAACATCTTATAAAATTGCATCACATTTTCATTATTGAAGACAGGAATATAATCACTTTTCACAGAAATTTTGCTAGTGTCGAATAAGTAAATGGCATTGCAACCATTATCAAAGACACATGAATAAAAGCTGTCAATATCAGAAGACAATTCACTTCCATCAGAGTCATTATCTAAAAAATCAAACTCATTATTAAATAATGCTCGAAGTTGCAATTTCTTAGCAAATTTAAAAATATCACATTTAATTTCATGTAGATGGGGTTCAACAGTGGGGACAAATTTAAGCCCACGTTCCAGGACAGATTTTTCACAATCAGTTAAACAAAAAACAAATTAACAATTAAAGTAGTACAATTACCGTTTACCCCTTTTAGACTGGGGAAAATATTGAGGCTGTTGTTGCCAATGTCCAGCACATTGTCCCTCTCGAAAACGTTTTTTATTCTGTTGGCCCCCTTGGGGCATATGAGTTCCGCTATGAAAAGTTTGTATAAATTGTGCCCCATTATGAGGCTGAGGTAATAGCGGATACTCTTTCTGATTCAAACTATAACTATCTTCCTCATCTGAAGATGAACGATTAATGGAACCATGTGCTGAAGAAAAAGAAGATTGTTCTCCATGCTGGTTTCCAAAAGAAACTCGCCATTTTTTTATTCCATTTGGAACTGGACTGAAAGGGCATACCACTATCGTAGTCATGGATATCCCTCTTAAGTTTATTAAGTTTATTACCCATGATGTTCTTTTCATAACCTTCCAACTTCATGTTAATATCTTTCAAAATGTTATCAAAAGCCTCAGAATTAGTTTTAGAAATCAGGTCATTACACAATGAACTAATTTCACTTTGTAGTTTGAGCTGTTTACACCTATCAAGCTCAATAAGTATAGTAACCCATTCTAGTGTACACTTATGCGCTGCGTGCACCCATCTTTTATGAAACTCAATGTCCCTCTCATCATTAAAGTCAAATGGGGTAGCGGGGTTTTTGTAAGCCCTTAGTCCACAAGGAGTAATATCCAAATCTCTATATTTATTTAAACTGTGTATGTTAAGAAAAAAACTAAGTTTCTTTGAAAAGTAATTTCTCCAATAGTTCACAAATGGTCTTAGTCTCTGAATTGAGACCATCTTCAAACCTTCTACTCACACCAGAAAAGGAGTCCAAAAGACGGTTATTTTGAACAGACTCCCATTTAGGCCACATATTAGTAGGGTCTTTCGGAACAGCACCAGATCCAATAACAGCCATAGATGCAGATGTAGAGCCATTAATCAGCCAAAAATAATTATCCAGGGAACGTTGTTGTGGATCTAGCTGATTATCACAAAAAACTCTTGGAATATCCATATTAGGGTCACTGGCCATAGCAAAAAATGAATAAAACCACAAGAAACATAAATAAAAATCAAAATAAAACTACAAACCAGTGACCCAAAAATTGAAATGTATTTGTTCTCTGACGTCTCGGCTAGTTTGCCTTCAAGGAGAATACACACACACTAAAACAATCACTATAAATAGTGCATCTAATCAAATTAATAACAATCAATTATATAATTAAACATTTAAAGAAGAAATCTCCAATTTAATTCCATATTCAAACCTCAGTAGCCTGTACTTTTTTTACTACCATCTCTTCTCAAAAAAGGATAAAAAAAATGCATATTTGCAGCTAGTGCAGTTTGGTTTTATTGGCTTGAACTGAATGTACCTATGAAGACTTAGAAAGTAAAAACTCATGTACATTGAGAAACCATGTAACTGAAGCACTGTTATGCCCTTTAGGGGTTAATTGCATATGTCCCATGGGACTCTACTACAGGAGGTTTAAGGTATTACATAGTGAAGACTGTAGCTTGGCTGTTTTTTTTTTTTTTTTGGCAGTTCTTTCTAATGAAAGGGAATGTTAAGCATCAGGTATGGGATTTAATACTCATTTAAGATGCATGCAAATTCAGGAAAGTCAGTCATGTGAATGGAAAGTGGCTCTTCACTTGCGAGTAAATGCTTTATGAGGTAGCATATGTGCTTTGAGTACGCTGTGGCCTCTATCTTCTGTCGTGAAAATGTCCCAAAATATCTTGGTTTGGTCATCTCTGGATTATTCACATTCAAAATGCAAGGTTTAAAATCTACCATTGGCATGGAAGGCTAGACCTTTTAAGACCCATATAGATCAATAGCCTTGTAAGTACTTGTGAACCTATGTATCTCAGAATTGATGGTGTCTTGATACTCTTCAGCCCCCTTCATGTGACACTTAAGGAAAAGGAAAGCTCCCTCTTACCCTATTCTTTAAAGTAGGACAATCTGTGGCTGCCCAACATGTGAATGGTTAAGCAAAGAGTGATAAGGTCTTAGAGTTAAGGAAGCATTCTCTAATGGTGCCAACATGTTTGGGCCATACACTGACATTAGCCTGTGTTCGTGACGGGTGCTTTCTTGCAGCCATGAGGACAAGTCTCTCCAGATTGGGTTAGCCTTGTGGGTTGAAGTGAAACCCCCTTTACCCTGGCAGGTCAGTACAGGAAGACTTGGAGGGAGACAACAAATAAGATTTGTAAGCAAGATTCAAAAAATGCATAAAATGAAGGAACAGTCAAGATTTGTTATTGATTGCACTATCACTTAATAAGAACAGCATAATAAATATAAAGGGGTAACAATGCAGATGAGACAGAGTTTTCCAAACTACACATAATACAGTTAGACTGTGAGCAAATGACTACAGGTATAACACACAAGTAACTGCAACAGCTTTAAATATGGTACAAGTGGCAGAAATTCAACAGCAAGTGAAATCATGCAACATTGCAACTAGCAGCAATACTGTACAAAGTGCAGTCCTTCAGGTAACACATTGGGCAATAGCTCTCTGTCTCTATACTAGTAGGTGAATTATCTACTGCAAGCAAAAGATTCTTTTATATGTTTTAATTTTGTTCTTGCAACCTCTCTGAATAATGCTACACATCCCTCACTATGTGGAAACAAAGCTTCCCTTGGGTCATATCTTCATGACTCATCATCTTCTTTCGGCTGTTCCCATTAGGGGTCGCCACAGCGGATCACCTGTTTCCATTTCTTCCTGTCCTCTGCATCTTGCTCTGTCACACCAACCACCTGCATGTCAGCATCCCTCCTCAGCACATGTCCAAACCAACGTAATCTTGCCTCTATGGCTTTGTCTCCAAACCTTCCAACCTGGGCTGACCATCTAATATACTTACTCCTAATCCTGTCCACCCTCGTCACACCCAGGGCAAATCTTAACATCTTTAACTCTTCCACATCCAGTTCAAACTCCTGCCTTTTTGTCAATGCCACTGTCTCCAACCCATATAACATAGCTGGTCTCACTACCCTCTTGTAGACCTTCCCTTTCACTCTTACAGGCACTCGCCTGTCACAAATCACTCCTGACACTCTTCTCCACCCACTCCATCCTGCCTGTACTCTCTTCTTCACCTCTCTTCCACACTCACCGTTACTCTGAACTATTGACCCCAAGTATTTAAACTCATCCACCTTTGTCACCTCTACTCCATTCATCCTCACCATTCCTCTATCCTCCCTCTCATTCACAAACATATATTCTGTCTTAGTCCTGCTGACCTTCATTTCTTTTCTCTCTAGAGCATATCTCCATCTCTCCAGGGTTTCCTCCACCTGTTGCCTACTCTCACTACAGTTCACAATGTCATCTGCAAACATCATAGCCCACAGGGACTCCTGTCTGATCTCATCTGTCAACCTGTCCATCACCATTGCAAATAAGAAAGGGCTCAGAGCTGATCCTTGATGTAACCCCACCTCCACCTTAAATGCATCCATCACTCCCACCGCAGACCTCACCGCTGTCACACTACCCTTGTACATATCCTGTACCACTCTTACATACTTCTCTGACACTCCTGACTTCCTCATACAATACCACAACTCCTCTCTAGGCACCCTGTCATATGCTTTCTCTAAGTCTACAAAAACACAATGCAACTTCTTCTGACATTCTCTGTACTTCTTCATCAACACTCTCAGAGCAAACATCACATCTGTAGTGCTCTTTCCCAGCATGAAACCATACTGCTGATCACTAATCATCACGTCCCTTCTTAACCTAGCTTCCACTACTCTTTCCCATAACTTCATGCTGTGACTGATCAAATTAATCCTTCTGTAGTTACTACAGCTCTGCACATCACCCTTATTCTTAAAAATCTATACCACAACACTTTTTCTCCATTCCTCAGGCATCCTCTCACTTTCCAAGATTTCATTAAACAATCTGGTTAATAACTCCACTGCCATTTCACCTAAACACCTCCATGCTTCCACAGGTATGTCATCTGGGCCAACAGCCTTTCCATTCTTCATTGTCTTCATAGTTATCCTTACTTCCTCCTTGCTAATCCATTGTACTTCATGATTCACTATCCACACATCATCCAACCTTCTCTCCCTCTCATTCTCTTCATTCATCAACCCCTCAAAGTACTCTTTCCATCTCCTCAACACACTCTCCTCACTTGTCAGTATGTTTCCCCTCATTATCCTTTATCACCTTTACCTGCTGCACATCTTTCCTAGCTCAGTCCCTCTGTCTAGCCAATTGGTGCAGGTCCTTTTCTCCCTCCTTAGTGTCCAACCTTTCATACAACTCTTCATATGCCTTATCCTTAGCCTTCGCCACTTCTCTCTTTGACATGCACCTCATCTCCTTATACTCCTGTCTACTTTCTTCATCTCTCTGACAATCCCACTTCTTCTTTGCCAACCTCTTTGTCTGTATACTCTCCTGTCCTTCCTCATTCCACCACCATGTCTCCTTGTCGTCCTTCCTCTGTCCAGAATGTGATACAAAGCACCTTTTTAGCAGTCTCCCTTACTAGCTCTGCTGTAGTTACCCAGCTATTTGGTAACTCTTCACTGCCACCCAGTGACTGTCTTAACTCATCCCTAAACTCCACCTCACAATTACCCTTTTTCAATTTTCACCATTTGATCCTTGGTGCTGCCCTCACACTCCTCCTCCTCTTCTTGATCACCAATGTCATCCTACAAACCACCATCCTATGCTGCCTAACTACACTTTCTCTGGTCACCACTTTACAATCTCCTTCAAACTGGCCCTCCTACATAAGATATAATCCACCTGTGTGCATCTTCCTCCACTCTTGTATGTCACCCTATGCTCCTCCCTCTTGTTAAAATATGTATTCACCACAGCCATGTCCATCCTTTTCACAAAATCCACTACCGTCTGACCTTCTGCATTCCTTTGTTTAACACCATACCTACCCATCACTTCCTCATCCCCTCTGTTCCCTTCACCAGCATGCCCATTGAAATCTGCTCCAATCACCACTCTCTCACCCTTGGGTACAGTTATCACCACTTCATCCAATTCACTCCAAAATTTTTCTTTCTCATCCATTGCACACCCAACTTTTGGAGCATATGCACTAACAACATTCATCATTACACCATCAATTTTCAGCTTCATAAACATCACTCTATCCGACACTCTTTTCACCTCAAAAACACTCTTAGCATACTGTTCCTTCAGAATAACTCCTATGCCATTTCTCCTCCCATCCACACCATGATAAAACAATTTGAACCCACCTCCAATACACCTAGCCTTACTCCCCTTCCATCTGGTCTCTTGCACACACAATATACCAACCTTCCTTCTGTCCATCATATCAGCTAGCTCTCTCCCTATACCAGTCATACTGCCAACATTCAAAGTTCCGACCCTCACTACCACAGTCCTGGCCTTTCTCCTCTCTTCCTGTCTTTGGCCATGCCTTCCACCTCTTCTCCTCTTCGGCCAACAGTAGCCCAATTTTTGCCAGCACCCTGTTGGCTAACAGTACTGGTGGCGGTCTTTGTTAACCCGGGCCTCGAACGATCCGGTATGGAAATATTTACTGGTGTCTGCATGAAATGATTTGGTGAAGTTTTACGCCAGATGCCCTTCCTGACACAATCCTCCCCATTTATCCAGGCTTGGAACCGGCATAAAGAAATCCAATGGCTTGTGCATTCCCAGTGGCTGGGTTGTCATATCTTCAAGACTAATTACCATAAACATTTTTACTATACAAGAATGACTGCTTACAATGTAACAGAATAAATAATACATCACTGCATTTTGCCAGGGAACAGACAGTTTAAACTTTGTATGGCTTGACACTTGGCAATGTGTATCACTTACAGCTTGTATACCTAAAGCAATAGCAGCATGCAAAAATCTGAATATAACTTAAAAAAACCCACTAAAATGCATACATTTTATACAAAATAGTTATCTGGCTTCTATATATTTCAGTAACAACTTTTTTGCACGGTAAAGAATGCAGTGTTGTTTACAGCAGACACTATCTGCACTGGAAATCCACCAGTATATAACGGTTAGACATCAGAAGAACAGCCATAGAGATGCCAGTATAATATCCTGCTGGTGACCAAGATTATGTAAATGACTGAGCATAAACACCACCTAATCAACAAAAATTTACAACAGCAGCAAGCATTCTTACCATTTCCTACTGCATCCAGATATTATATAAAAAAAATAATATTTTGCTTCTCCTGCAACAAATACTGACCAATGGGATGTTTGAAAGGCATAGTCCAATAAAGTTAATGGATTCTGCCTTGGCAGATGTAATTTACAGATGCAATCAACCAGGGAGCCAGGAAAGAAAAAGTAGCAATGCAGGTTAAGTCTATAAAGTATTTACTCCTAATATTAAACCAAAACTCCATAAAAAAACAAAAGCTAATGTTTCATTGATGCACGACTCACTGCATTCACAACTCATCAAGTTTTAGAAATTAAATTTCCTCCCCTTTCTCCTCTGTTGTGGGTGTGGGAGAACATTTATTTTTTAATAGGAGAAACTGCATTTGAAAAACTCATCATTTTGATGACTAATGCATGTGATGAATTGTAACACAATAAGGAAGGCGAAGCAAATTATTTATTTATTTATTATTGACATTTGTTGATGGGGAAAGTCCACTGGGTTAGAAACCCCTTTTTCAGTGGAGGCCAGGGGAGAAAACAAATAATACATACATAATAAAAAAAAAATAAAAAAAAAACATTTTTTCATATACTGATCTGTGCCATGTTAATGCCTTAGTAATGCTCTCTCTTTAGCATTTTTTTAGAATGTGTTACACCATAAAATGACCTGACAGGGACTGCCATAATGACAATTTTGTTTTCCAGTTTGTCTTTCTCCCATAATGTACTTTGCATCTCCATAATATGACACAGTTTAAATGCAAGAAATAAGCTTGTTTTTTCCTGCATTTACTGGAAACTGTATAGATTAGGACACACTGTAACAGTTCACGAAGATGTGGGTGGTCTTACCTTGACTGACATCTCAACAAAGCTATCAGTTAAGCATAGTGGCTCTGCTTCAAAGGTCAACCCTTTCTGCACAAAAGGGGAGTGAGGGGTTAAGGACCAACATCAGGAACGATTTTAAAATATCACTAATTCACTGAAGAAATTAACACAACAGCATTTTTTACACCAACATGCCCTTTGTGAACAGTAACAAATATGTTATTCATAGAGCACAGTAATTACACTCAGATATTCAGAGAAAGACAAATCAGTTAAGTGCTATTATAATGCAATACTTGACATTAATAAATGTTAAGCACCTCCTGTTAACTTGTTAAGAGCAGGTTTCATGCTAGGTAGACAAATCTGCCTGCACTGACCAGCAAATGACAGAGACAGAATAAAAAACACATCTGTTTCTACCTGCTGTCTGTACCTGTAACAGGTCCCTTTTATGAGAAACAGACCAAACATAGGGGGCAAAAATCTGGATATTCTAGACAGTTCAGAGGAAAGGCAAGGTGAGTGTAAGATGCTTTCACCATCTTTCTGACAGTGTTTGCTAAGTGCTCTGTGGCTATGAAAGGCAGTAAAACACTTAGCTTTTTCTTTTTCCTGTAACTAGTAGTATATGTGCCCCTGATATGGATGCCAAGATTCACCTCTTGAACGTCGCTGTTGAGGTGAATTTTTTGGCATGCATGTCTAAACACATAATGGATGGTGCAGTGGTGCAGCAGTTTGTGTTGTCGCCTCACAGCAAGAGGTTCTCCGGTTCGATTCTCGACTGGGGTGCCTTCTGTGCGGACTCTGCATGTCCTCCCTGCATTCATGTGGGTTTCCTCCAACATTACAAAGACATGTGTCTGGAGCATTTCTCCTCGGGCCTCTTTTGAAAACTGTCTCGTTCCAAGTCGGACTTTCCCAGTAAACAAATGTTAAATAAAAAATAAATAATAAGCAGGTTATGACTGATGATCCAATCATAATCCTCTATGTAGTGCATGGAGTGTGGTGATTACACACCTATATCTGGAAAAAGGCAAATCGGTTAAGTGCTACTCAAGCGCAAGACACGATATTAACCAATGTTAAGCACCCCTGCTTAATTTGTTAAGGTTGGGCCTCATGCTAGGAAAACAAATTTGTCTGTACTGACCAGCAAACAACTGTGAGATTTATCTCCCTTCTGTCTGTGCTATTAATGGGTCCCTGACTTCTTCTTTATAAGCTTAGAAAGTTGCTAGAAAAATAGGGTTTGTGTTAACCTGTATTTTCTGAAGGATATTAAGTCTGAAACTGAAATGTGTGTCATTATTTAGTGACCAATCATCTACAATTTGCCTGAAAACAAATTTTATGAGGAACGAGCGAAATATGAGGTAAAAAAATTGGACATGCTGCAAAAATCTGGACAGTTGAGAGGCACAGAAGTTGTGTGCAAACATAAGAAATATTGTTACACTCTGTAAGGAGGTTTGAAGAATAAGGCCTATAGTTCGGAAATTCTCTTAGCTGAAGTAATGGCCACTAAAAAGACTGTCTTCCATGACAAAAACTTCATGTCACAACTGGCAGCTGGTTTGAAGGCTCCTGAAGTCAAACTTTGCAGCATGACAGTGAGGTCCCATGGAAGAGAGGGGTCCTTGATGGGAGGTCTCAACAAGAAAATACCTTTCATAAAAGATTTGCATAATCTAAAGGTGGGCATGGAACGAGATTGGCTAGCAGCATGAAAATTATAAATTGCATCTAACTGAGGCTTGATGATAGAGAAGCTAGCTCCTTCCTTAAACAGGGTACTAAGAAAAAGCAGCATATCCAAGACTGGTGCCGAGAAAGGGTCAATATTCCTATCTGTAGCCCAAACAGAAAACCTTTTCCACTTACTGGTGTAGATCTTTTTAGTAGAAACCTATACGAGGCTAGAATTATTTTATGGACCGCAGAAGCAATCCTGGACTGTCTTGCTAGGGTTGGAAGTGGAGAAACCAAGCGGTCAGCTTGATGGCATGAAGATTCAGGTGCTGCATTCCTGACAGGTGAGACAAGAGGTCCTGTCCTGGCTCCTGTAGCCAAGGAGGATATTTCAGATGAGACCAGAGGAAGAAGAACCAAACCTGATAAGGCCAGAAGGGGGAAATGAGGATGACTGAGCTCTATAGCCTCCTTGTCTTCTGAAGAAATTTTGGGATCAGTGGAAGAGGGGGAGAAGCATACAGGAAACCTGGGGGCCAGTCATGGACCAGTGCATCCCACAGGAACTCCCCTGGAGGGGGGAATCAGAGTGAAGAACTTGCTGCATTTGTTGATGAGGGGAGTGGCAAAAAGGTTGCAGCAAAGTTGACCCCAGCGATTGAAGATCATGCTCGCCACTGACTGATTAAGGGACCACTCATGCGGAACCAGGACTGATCTGCTGAGTCTGTCCACCAAGTCATTGGCTTTCCCCGGAATCGGCTTTGCAACCAGAAGGTGGTCTGCTGAGATCACCTATTCCCATACCCTCATGGCCTCCCTGCACAAGGATACAAACAGGTTCCTACTTGCTTGTTGATGTACCAGACTACAGATATGTTGTTGGTGTGAACTGCAATAGTCCCCAAGGGGAGAAAGTCCTGAAAGGCTTGCGGCATTAAGAGAACTGCTCTCATCTCTAGGACATTGATATACAACCTGGTCTCATTGGGGGACCACTTGCCTTGGACCATCTTCCCATTGTAATGCCCCAGCACTCAAACTGGAAGGTGTCCACTGTCACTGTGGTTATTGTAGAGGGGGTTAAGAATGGTCTGCCTAGGAGGAGATTGTCTGATGGAATCCTTCACCTGATGTGCTGTTTGCAAATTGGAGTCAAGCTGATGGGACTGGATTGAGGCTGATAGAGAACAGACCATTGCACTGCCAATGTCCACTGAAGAATCTGCATGAAGAACCTTGCTAGAAGGACTAACAGAATTTCTGCTGCCATGGATCCTAGGACTTGTAAGACTAGCCATGCAGGGGGGGAACTGGTCAGATAACAATTCCCGGACTTGATTCCTCAATGCTATTATGCAGTGCAAGGGAAGGGAAGCTATTTGATCTCTCCTGTTCAGCTGCGCTCTATGAATTCCAGGTTCTGCAGAGTAGTCAGATTGGATTTGTTTAGGTTTACAGTGATGTCCAGGGAGTGTGAAAGTTGGATTAAGTAATCTCGGGCTTGGATAAGCTGATGTCTCAAGGAGGGAATCATGGAATGATGAAACAGCTGAACTTGATCTTGATGAACTATGATGACCGCCATGCATTTGGTGAAAACCCAGAAGGCTGTAGTGAACTCAAAAGGCAGTGCTCTGAACTGAAAATTAACGGCCCCCAGCCAAAACCACAGGTATCTCCTAGATGGCCTGTCTATGTTGATGTGATAGCATGCATCCTGGAGATATACTGAGCACATCCAATCATCTTTGCGCAACAATAGCAGAATGGACTGAACCATAACCATTCGGAACCGCCACTTCTTTACATAATAATTCAACTTCCTTAGATCCAGAATGGGTCTTAGGTCATGCAGATCAATATATGTGTACATACCTTTAGGAAGGTATCCCTTGCACAAGTCATAAATACTGAGCACGTGCAAGTCTAATTGCCATTTTGTAGTTAGGTGTTGAGATGTGAACATACATGTATGTAAGCTCTTTAAACTAGTTTGTTCATATTTACAGAAGCTGCTATCCATCCTGATGTGTTTCGATTTATTAAAACATCTAAACGAAACCGCAAGCCTTCTTATTATTTGTATTAGAGACGAACGAGCGGCATGGTGTCAGAAGTGAGATCCAGAAGCAAGACAGAGAGATGCGCAGCTAATATACAGCAGTGAATCACCCCTAAAATGTGCATACTTCGCAAAACAGGTCAGAAACGAATTTCAGGTATTAAAACTTGATCAGCACAATTCCTTTTCGCATAATATGAAATGGGGCATATAGAATACTCTACATGATTTTTGCATAAACAGATATATATATACGATATTGACAAAAATATTCTAATTATTACAGAAAATACATGAAATAAAGTCTGAATTGCATAAAATGAATAAAATAAAGGGAAACGGATGCGTTTTCACAAAGAATATGTATTTTTGCATTAAGCAAAGATATCCAAATCATCAGAAGTATACAAAGTGTTCACATGTTTGTGCAGTGTTACAGTAAAGCTATTTCACAAAGTACAGCCATTACAGGACATATTTTGCAAAGTACATCCATTACAGGGCATATTTCGGAAAGTACAGCCATTGCAAGGCATATTTCACAAAGTAAAGTATTTCAAAGAGTTTATTATGCATTTGAATGTTGTTACAAGCTCACAGAACTGTTTGTTCATATATAATTGCAAGGGCCGTATTTTCAGTGTGTTTGTGTACACTTTGTGGGCATAGCAGACTTATTTCAAAAACCCACTGCACTTGTGTTTGACAGTAATATTGGTGAGAACTGGAGAGTGAGCAAGAGTACAACATTTTCATAAAGGTTGCATTTTTTGATAAAGATGATCGTACAAAGTCATTTATGCTACTTAATTTAGCTGGGTCAGAAGCTGCAGAAAGGGATTCTACAGCTAGAGAGGGAGAAAAAAATCATATTGTTGTACTGGCTGAGTCAAGGGAGGACCCTGAGTACTTAAAACGTAAATCTAGAGAAATATGTAACCCCCAGACAAATGTTACAATGGAAAGGCACTTATTTTACACAAGGGATCAAACGCCTGGTGAAACCTTTGCAACATATATAACTGACGAGATAAAACTAAAATGTGCAGATTTGGTGACTTAAAAGATGAGTTGATAAAAGACAGACTTTTGTGTGGTATAAAAGATGATGCTGTGGGAAAGATTTTGCTTTGTGACAGTGATTCAACTTTGAATAAAGCCTCTGAGATTTGTCAGATATACGAGCTCACAGAAAAGTGCACACATATGCTTACAAATGAGAGCAGCTCTAGAAGACACAGTGATAAAGCTCATGTTGATAGTATACAGCACGTTATTAAAAGAAACAGGCCCAAGCACATGGCAGCTATAACCCCTGCAGCACTTACTGGTAAACCTCACAACTTTCTAGCAAGTTCCAGAGTTCACGCAATCTCAGTGAAGCATAAGAGTTAGCAAACTCAAAGCATGGGCCCCAATCTAGTTTCACTGCCAGCTGTCGTAATTTTGGAGTTAATCATGAATGTAAAACAGAAAAGTCTTTAGTTTTTGGTCAACAATACCACAAATGTAATAAATTGAATCACTTCAAAAGATTTTGTAAATCAAAAGACCCACATTCTTTCATAAAAAGGGAACATTTTAAGAAAAGAATATGAAAAAACAGGAGTACTAATGGGCAGAACAATGTCCTCATAAGCTGATCTCCGTACAAAGCCAATACGTTAAAAACATGACTAAATTCAGAGTGCAAAACAATATACTTAAAAAAATAAGAAAAATATTACATCTTACAATATAAAAACAGAACAATTAACATATACACATATATTAAACACTCCATTAGACTTTTACTCTCCTGCTTTTTAACATAGGTCTAATGGGTACTCTGTCATTCAGGCCAGGCTTCCTATCTGCCCTCAGCCTGACAATCCATTTAGTTTCATTCTGTTCAGTGAAATTAACCACGTCACCTCTTCTAATAAAAGGTGCATTCACTTGTATAACAAGAAACTTAAATTTATGCTGTGCAGAAGTTTCCATAACATGCTTAGAGAGTGCATTCTTATTCGATCTAATACGAATATTGTATATGTGTTCCCTAAGCCTTCTGTCCATCTTGCCCACATAAAAGGCTGGGCAAGACGTGCAGGAGGCCAAATAGACTATATGCTCAGTATTACAATTGGCTACAGCATGAAAGTGGAAACTCTGTTGAAGTACAGGATGTAAAAAAGTAGCCGTACTGTCTATCATACAACAAAAATTTGCAATTCCTGCAAGGTCTAGTAACAGGTGTAAGTTTTGAAAAAAAGTTACTTCAACAGAAGCAGAACAAGATTCGCAGGGATACTAATGACTTTAGGTACGGCCATGTCTTTACTTGGCCGAGAATGGACTTTGAAAGAAATGGCTCTGGTGAAACAGCACCAAATGTGTTGAGAACAAAAAATGTAGTTAAATCTGCTAGTAGTGGAAATGTGTGTGATAGCTTACCTGTTGCAGTGAGTGAACAATTGCGTAGCAGCATGGGGAACACTGTTATTACAACTGCAATTGTCCACAATGAGGATATCATTAGTGATATCCCATCACCCTCTGCCGTGGGTTTTGAAGCAGAAGGTTCTAGCAGTAATGTTAAAATTTGTCAACTAGAATCAGGCTTAGCAAATAATGTGTCATCTAGTTTAGTTCAAACTAAAGTCAGTTCTGATGGTTCTGTTCGGAAAAAGACCAACAGTATATCTGGTCATGGACTTGCAATATCAGATAGACCTGCCCCTTTCCCCATACAAGAGTCCAGACGGGGAGGAAGGGACAGATCCATGAACAGAGGGAGACAGAAGAGAAGGATGTTAGAGGAGGAATATGTAGATCCGACTCTGAAAAAAATGTGGGAGAAAACAACAAATCATTAGTTTGGAATATATCTGATAAGAGTTCTAGAAAAGGATGAAATTGAAGTTCTGGAAAGGGGCCTGTTAGGAGTGATATAACTGATTCAATTATGGATGTGAAGCTTTTTGCACATAATGTGCAGCTAAAATTTGATTTTGGCAACTGTGCACAAGCAGTCAATGACCGAAATTTGAGAAAACCAAGTGTATATGTCCCCAATTTACACCCTCTAATTGATGCGTTCTCTAAATTGGTACAGGAAGATTTACATAAAAATAATATTAATAATAAACATAAGAAATGGTTTGGTAATTTAAATCCACGACTGAGAACAGCATTGAAAATACTCAGGAGTGATCATAATGTGACTATAAGACCAGCAGATAAAGGGGGACCAGTAGTGGTGATGAATAGTAGTGATTATGTTGAGAGTATGGAAAAGATGCTGGGTGACTCCCGATTTTACCATTGGATAGTATACAGTCAAGTGGGGAGGTGTATTAAAGAAGTAACAATGTCTTTAATGGGTTTAGTAAGTAATGGGATGATTACTAATAAGTTATATGAATTTTTTCTAGTTAAACATCCATTGATTCCTAGCATACAAGGTATGCCGAAAGTATATAAACACCCTACTCATCCACCAATGAGACCCATTGTTGCTGGACGAGGTTGGGCAACAGAACCTGTGTCTCTAGACTTGGAGAGTAGACTTAGATCAGTTGTTAATACATATGGGCATACTTTAAAGGATACCAAACAATTCCTTTTGATGTTATATGAAAGAATGACAGCTTTGCCTGTAGATTTACCTTACTGGTTAGTTACATTGGACGTTCAATCCTTATTCACTATGATTCCGAATTATGAAGGTATTGAATGTGTACGTAGGTGTTTGGAAGCAGACCCTAATTATACTAGAACTTCTATAGATGCTCTATGTAGTTTATTAAGCATTGTATTGACCCATAATATCTTTACATTTAATAATAATATTTACATCCAAAAAGATGGCATAGCTATGGGCACGTCGTGTGCCAATAGCTACACCAATCTACTAATGGCAGATTGGGAGAGATATAGTCTATTTGAGTTGGATAGCTTTAAGAAATATGTTAAATTTTATGTACGTTTTGTAGATGATCTTTTTTTGGTGTGGACGGCAGATGAAGAGGATTTGTGTAAGTTTCTAGGACAGATTAACTCTTAGGTACCATATTTAAAATTCACGATGAGTGCATCACTAACATCAGTTTCATTTTTAAATGTACATATTGAGAGACTTTCAAGTGGTTTATTGAACACGGGGGTCTATCAGAAGTCTTGTTATAGAAACTCTTTATTACATAGGAGCAGTATGCATCCCAAGTTTGTTTTCAGGAATATAGTGAGAGGACAGGCAATGCGGGTTTCCCGCCTTAATCCCACTGAGATGGGGTTCCTTAAAGAGTTAACTGCCCTCCAAGATCAATTAGTTGACAGGCTTACTGCCCAGACGAAATTAGAGAGGGTTTTATGGGCGTTGACACACTCCGGAGGGATCGGGCTGCCCCGTATTTTATGAATAGGGATGACATAGGAAGTAAGAGTTATGAAGTCTTAGATAGCGTAATGAAATATAAGGATGATACTAGAGTGCCTAGCTATTATACACAGGACGTTAATGAGATTAGAAGTATTTATTTTAAGTACTGGGATATTCTTACTGTTGATCCAGCAATTTGTGATATTGTGGGTGACACACCTAGGTTTGTTTATAAGAATTGTATGAATCTCCATAGGATTCTGTGTTACCCCAGTAGATATAATAATGATAGCCAAAAACTTACACCTGTTACTAGACCTTGCAGGAATTGCAATTTTTGTTGTATGATAGACAGTACGGCTACTTTTTTACATCCTGTGAGTCAACAATGTTTCCACATTCATGCTGTAGCCAATTGTAATACTGAGCATACAGTCCATTTGGCCTCCTGCACGTCTTGCCCAGCCTTTTATGTGGGCAAGACGGACAGAAGGCTTAGAGATAGGATTAGGGAGCACATATACAATATTCGTATTAGATCGAATAAGAATGCACTCTCTAAGCATGTTATGGAAACTTCTGCACAGCATAAATTTAAGTTTCTTGTTATACATGTGAATACACCTTCTATTAGAAGAGGTGATGTGGTTAATTTCACTGAACAGAATGAAACTAAATGGATTGTCAAGCTGAGGGCAGGTAGGGAGCCTGGCCTGAATGACAGAGTACCCATTAGACCTATGTTAAAAAGCAGGAGAATAAAAGTCTAATGGAGTGTTTACTATATGTGTATATGTTAATTGTTCTGTTTTTTACATTGTAAGATGTAATATTTTTCTTATTTTTTAAGAATATTGTTTTGCACTCTGAATTTAGTCATGTTTTTAACGTGATATTAGAGGTTTTAAATTATATATATATTTTTATGTTGCTAATGAGCGACCATGTAATGGTTAAGCATCAATTGCCATTTAATTGCTGATTACTTTATAATGATACAGGATATGATGTCAGCTTTATAGGGTATAAATAGTCTTTTAAACATGTAGTTTCGTATTGGCTTGAAGAAGCCCAATCGAGTGAAAGTGCTTGCCATTTTTATTCATCTTCAAATAAATATTTTCGTCTTGTGCTTCGAGTGTAGACTGTTTTGTACTTATATGAGAGATTGGTTTTACCATTCGGTGAAGTGAAGACTGCCTGCCTTATGTATTGGCTTTGTACAGAGATCAGCTTATGAGGACATTGTTCTGCTGATTAGTACCCCTGGTTTTTCATATTGGTTTACTTGTGTTTTTATACAGGAGTCTTCACACTTGGGTAGCAATCTGTGATTTATTTTAAGAAAAGAGTTGATCAGTTAGTCGCAACACTACACTTTATGTTGATGGTGTGTCAGTGCTTCAAGAAACGGTCAATGCAGTTGATTTAAGGGCAAAGAATGAGGTATGTTGTACTGTTCAGATAAATGTCAAACCCACAGAACTCAAAGGCTCCAAGTGCAATGTTGTGTTGGCAGATACATTTACTAGAGTGTGTAAAGGTGAAAGGCTTGATTTGGCAAGGTGTGTGAAGCTTTTTTCTTATGGAGGTGAAGAAATTCAAACTGAAGGCTCAGTAGTGCTTTCATGTTACTCTGCTGGAAGGAGCTACGACTTGTTATTTTATGTGGTCAAGAGGCATGTCCAGTCATTATTAGGGCTCAGAGACAGTTTGAAAATGGGACTACTTTAATTTACTAAGGAAGTCCACCATGTTAGCTTGAAAGACCACTACTCTAATTTTGCCCAGCACATTTTTTTCTACCTATGCTGATCTTTTCCAAGACAAACTAGGCAAACTTCCAGTTGTGTACTCCATGAAGTTAGACCCAGAGGTCAGTTCAGTTATCAGGCCAGCACGTAAAGTTCCAATATCTATGCAGGACAGAGTTAAAGCTGAGTTATATAAAATGGTGCGACAAGGTGTGATTTGTCCTGTGAAACTCCAGCTGAATGGGTATGTTCCATGGTGGTAGCTCATAAGAAAAATTTAGATGACATTAGAATATGTATTGACCCATGAGATTTGAACAAAGCACTTAAAAGACCTTATCATCCAATGGGCACAGTCAAGGAAGTCACAGCCTTAATGCCAAATGCCAGTATTTTGTCTTAGATGCAAATAGTTCATTTTGGCAAATTCAGCTTGACAAAAAAAATCCTCATTGCTCACTACATTCAGTACTCCATTTGGCAGGTACAGATTTTTGAGAATGCCATTTGGGATAAATTCTACAAGTGAAGTCTTTCAACATGTAATGGAGCAAATTTTTTCTGGGTATCCTTGGGCTATTAATAGTAGACAACATACTAGTAGGAGGTAATGGTGAAGATGAGCATGACAGAAACCTCAGAAAAGTTCTAGAAAGGACACGTCAAGTGAATCTTAAGCTCAACCTGCACAAATGCAAATTCAGGCTACACAGTTATGTTGGTCATCTACTTACAAGTACAGGCCTACGACCAGACCCTTCAAAGCAAACAGCCATTCTCAAGATGCTAGATTGAGACAATGTTCAAGCCCCGCAACGTTTTCTTGGCATGGTCAACTATCTAGGCAAGGTCATTCCAGACTTGAGCTGACATGTAAAGATGTATCCTGATCTTGGTCAGAAAAGTGCATTTCATGTCCTGAAACAGAGAATTGCTAGTCCATCTACGCTCAGATACTTCGATGTTCACAAACCAATTACACTTTTCTGTGAAGCTTCGAAATTTGGTCTTGGTGCAGTCATTCTACAAGAGGATCAATCTGTTGCCTATGCATCGAGAACTCTTACCCAAACTGAACAGCAGTATGCAAAGATTGAGAAAGAGGTTTTGGCAATTGTGTTTGCATGCTCCAGGTCCCATGATTATGTTTATGGTAGACCTATCCAGATCGAAACAGACCACCAACCATTAGTCACTATTCTGAGAAAGCCAATGCACTCAGCTCCAGCCAGACTGCAATGCATGATGCTGAATTTGCAAAAGTACAATCTCAATCTTGTCTACAAGAAAGGCAAACTTCTTTATCTTGCTGATACATTATCCAGATCACCCAGAAATACCACTGAACAGAGTGAAAAATCAAGGTTCTCAATTGATGATTTTGAAGTCATGGAAGTGAGAAGTTTTTCTTTCATGTCTTGATGAGCTGAGAGATCACACAGCTACAGATCCAGTTTTACATAGGCTCAACCACTTTATCAATCAAGGATGGCCGTCAAAGCAATCTAGTTTACCTCAAGAAGTGCAATCTTATTTTCTATATAGAGATGAGATTTTAGCTGACAAACATCATCATTCTGAAAGGTATGAAAGTAATTGTTCCCAAGTCTTTGCAACTAGAGTACATCATTATCTTGCATCATGGTCACCTAGGAACTGAATATACCAAAAGAAAAACAAGAGGACTAGTATTTTGGCCTTCTATGTCACAAGACATAGAGAGAGCACTATTGTCTTGTTCCATGTGTAATAGTACAAAGCCACATCAACAGAATGAACCACTTCAGCTTAACCAGATTCTGGAACTACCTTGGTTGACAGTAGCCACAGACATCTTCGAGTGGAATGGACAACATTATTTGGTATTAGTAGACTCTTACTCCAATTGGTTCGAGATTGACTTGCTTCCTAATCTAGCATCCAGTACAGTCATTACTAAGATGAAACATCATTTTGTTGTGCATGGGAGTCCACACAAAATTATTTCTGACAATGGCACACAGTTTACAAGCCAACAGTTCAAAAGATTTGCTGAAGAATGGGACTTTACTCATGTCACAATTAGTCTAGAGTACCTGCAGTCAAATGGTTTGGCAGAACATGCAGTTCAATGTGCAAAACAGTTACTAGAAAACTGAAAATGAGATAATACTGATGTTTTCCTGAATCTCTTGAATCTCAGAAATGTTCCTCATGATAAACATCTTGGTTCACCTGCTCACAGACTTCTATCTAGACAAGCCCAAACTACATTACCAATCAGTAGCAATTGTTGGTTCCATTTGCCAAGAACAACAGATCAGTAAAAGCCAGTCTGTTGAAAAAAGTGCCTAACCCAGAAGTCCTGCTATGATAATACCAGTAAACCACTCAGTCTATTAAGACAGGGAGAAGTGGTAAGGATTCAAACATCCAAAGGTTATAATAGGATTGGTGTTGTGTAGAATATTTGTCCAGAGCTGAGATTGTACATTATAGAGTCAGAAGGAGCAATTTTCAGGCGAAATCAAACATTTAAGACCGGTGTCCAAGCCTATACCACAATGAAACAGCTTGTGAGAAAGACTCTATCTCACAGTGAGTTGTCCGGAGTTCCAATTCCACAGCAAGTTCCAGAGGACACTCCTGTTCCTATGATGAATCCAGAAATTCCCGATTTGAGTTGTGCACCGCAGACTGATACTGTTGCTAAATTTGGTCCAAATTGTTATGTTACAAGATATGGTCGAATCTCTAAACCCTGTAGCAGATATGAAGCAACTTGGAAATGAACATTGTGTTTTGTTTCCAATTTGCATAGTAACGCACATCTAGCTTCTAACATTGTTTTGCATAAAGGTCAATCTTTTTAAGAGGGGGGATGTATATCAATATATGTGTATATCCCTTTAAAAAGCTATCCAAGGGCTTGCACAAGTGTATAAATACTGAGCCCGTGCAAGTCTGACTGCCATTTTGTAGTCAGCTGTTGAGATGTGAACATGTATGTATGCTGCTATCCATTCTGATGGGTTTCTATGTATTAAAACATAAGCCTTATTATTATTTATATTAGAGATGAACGAATGACAGGTCCCCTGTCTTTTTTGGCACCAAAAAGAAGCAGGAGTAGGTTATAAATCCTCTTTGTTTGGTTGGGATACCTTGCATGACTCTTTGTTTGTAGCAGTTGTAAAATCTCCTGTGCTGCCTGACTAGGTGACACATCAGGGAAGTTCTTGTTGGTGTTTGGATGAGGGGAGGAAAAAGGGAATGTAGTAACCTCTGGATATTAAGCTTAGCACCCAGGGATTTTGAGTCAAATGTTTCCAGGCTTCTGCGTCCAAAGCGAGTCTACCTGTGACTGCCTCTGCAGTGGAAAAGGTGTATCTGAAACCCTGGTTTTGTGGAACCCCTCTGCCTTTAGGGCGGCACCTACAATTAAACACTCCTCTGCCTCTGGAGGAGGGTTCCCCATGCAGGTCCTGGAAAGGCTCTTGGGACTTACTAAACCACATTTTCTTGCCTCCACAATGGTTCGTGGAGAAGGACCTCTGAGGTGTAGAAAATTTGACTCCTACAGCAGAAAGGGTCTTCTCATCCTTTTCGCTGCAGGTGAGAGTATCTCTAACTGACAACCCAAACAGTGAAGAGCCACCACAGGAGGCATTGACAAAGGATGCCTTCAATGGCTCTGAGAAATCATATAGCCTCATCCAGGCATGCCTCCATAGGGAAAGTCTTGAACTGGCAGCTTATGAGGTACCTTCCCTTGTATGGGAGATTAATCTCATCAAGGAATTGGCAACAGATGATAGAGTGTTCAGCTTAGGAGAAACTTTCTTAAATTCATCTGCAGGCATGGACTCAGACAGAGAAAATGAAAGCTCCTTGATCAGATCTCTTTGAGCTGGGTAAAGTGAGCTAGATAATTTAACGACCTCAGAGCAAAGGTAGCTGAGGCGTAAATGAGCTTTCCAATCCTGTTCAACACTCTAGACTCCTTGTTAGGTGGATGGACATTGGCAGTCTTTTCTGCCAGTTCTTTTTAGTGGCTGCCGCCACCATGATGGCATCAACTACAGGATCCTCACTCCAACACTTTCTGTCTGCTGTTGGAACCAGGAACCTATCAGGGTGCTTGGGAATGGGCTCAATGGTGACTGGTTCCTTCCATGCCTGGTGGGAAACCAAATCAATGAGTTTGTCCACTGGGGATGGTCACCCAGGATGCAGATGGGCCTGCCCCAAATGTCTCCAAGAGCACTGACTCCTTGGAAGAAGGAGGTCGAGCAGACCACCCACCTTTTTGCTTCAAGATTTCCAGAATGTCTCCAAAGGAGACATCCTCAGGTGGAGATTGGAGGGAATCCTTCCCTCTCATCGAAGTCAGTGTCTTCAGTTAATGACTCCATCAGGGAGTCAATGTTCCTCCTTTTGCACATTTTTTTCCTGTTGACTTCCTCAGCGGAGTACTCTGGGGAAGTATCAGAAGAAGGGGATCCCTCCTGAGCAGGAGATCCTGGAGGCTGCTTGGGGTGGGTTGACTCAGGACAGGATGAATGGGCTCAAGGCCCCGGCCCCACGGGGGTAAAAGGGTGGATTACAGGGCATGTGGTGACGGATCTCCAACTCAGGAGAAAACCGTCTCCACTACCTGAAAAGCCAACAGACCAGGAAAGGTCCTCTCCATCTCCCACAAAACCACAGCCACAGGGGGAAAGCAGCTAGGACTCACACCAGATCCGTGGCTGCTAGAAGGGATCAGACCCAAACTGTCAAGGGCCAAGGCACCAAAAGGAAGAGATGTCTCCAACAAAGATGTAGCCGATCCCACTCCCTGGGCCCAGCAGCACCACCTCGACTCTGAGATCTGCTCTGCTCCAATGGAATAGGAACAGGGCTGATCAGGAGTATCATCAGCATTGAGGAAGGAAGCTTCCCCTGCACCAAACCCGACACACACACACAGGAGTCGTGAAAACTGCAACAAAAAAGCCGAAGGCCGGATTGGGAAGGAGTCTTGATTGTATGGCCAGGGTAGCTCATGGATCCAATAGGGGATGCAGTCGAGACTACCCCTCTGGAATGTAAGGAAGCTCATCATTCTGTCCATGTCTGCCTTGGACCAATTTCTAGGGGATCAGGAAGATGCCAACAAGGGAGGTCGGGAGTGCTTGGACTTGACTGAGTGGGCAAGAGACTTGCTCGCACATCTCGGATCCTGAGCCAATGGATCTAACACCAGAGGCAACAAAGATATTATTTTCCCTGGATCTGAGGATGCTGGTGGATTTGATGGGGTAGACACTTTCTTTGGATCTGAGGGGGTCAGATCCAAAGTTTTCTTGAACATCGCCTTTGGTTCCAGGGGATCTCTCGGGGAGGCAGGGAGAGACCTCTTTTTTGCTTCTTTCGCAGAAGTTGTTGAAGCCAAGGAAGGGGTCTGGGCCTCAGGAGTTGAAGATGGAAGGAGGCTCCTCAATATCTACTTATTATGCCTGTCTGCTACAGCCCGTGGACTGAAGGAAGCACAAACTACACACTCTGCCTTTAGATGATCTGCACCTAAGCAATACACGCACTCCATGTGGGCATCCTGTTTGGGGATTTTATGTCCACAAGAAGTGCAAAGCTTAAAGACAGGGGAGGGTTTGTCAGACATAATAGAACCTGAATCCCTCCAAATCCTACTGACACTTAAGATGTAAGCTAAGAGCTGGAAAGGTATTTAACCTTAGACTTTGAACTTAAAGCTAAATTTCAAACTGTAATTTTACCTCTTCACTTTTAACTACAAAAAACTTTAACTATCTAACTTTTTTGACAGCAAGAACAAGAAGAGAGAAAAACACTCACATGCACACACAAATGAGCATACACACACACACACACACACACACACACACACTAAAGCTTTTAAGAAATGAACTATGAAGAGGGAGGATCACTTACAGAACCAACAATATTGAAATTATCACTAGCCTGAATTATGGAGAAAAAAACTAGCACAGCTTGAGAGTGCAGAGATCTGTGTCTGGACACTGAAGCAGCAAATGGGATCTGAGGTGCTTGGGTGTGTGTAGTGCATTATGAGTAAGAGAGCTTGAGACTCTGATCCAAGTCTGAAAAATGTGGCCGAGCTGGATCCAAGGGTAGGATTCGAGACCCTATTGTGAGGAGGAATGAAGAAGACAAATCTGATTAGTGTTTTTAAGCAAGCAGCAATCTTCCTTCATTCCTTTAGCCATGTCTCAGTCAGAGTCACACTTGCTACATACTGGTGTGCCATAGTGCAAATAATTACCCATTTAGTTATAACGAAAGTGTTGAGTCAATGTATTCTTAGAAAGCATCTATTTTCTTTTTACTAATTTCCTCTGATTTTTTGCTGTCCGCTAAAAGTCTTCTGTGGTATACAGTGGATATAAAAAGTGTACACACCACTGCTAAAATGTCAGATTTTTGCGATATAAAAAAAACGAGACCACAATAAATAATTTCAAAACTTTTCCCACCTTTAATGTGACCTATAACCTGTACAATTCAATTGAAAAAACAAATCTGTTAGGGGAAAAAAATATAAAAAATAAAAAATGTACAATAAGCTGATTGCATGTGTGCACACCCTTAAACTAATACTTTTTTGAAGCACCTTTTGATTTAATTATAGCATTCAGTCTTCTTGGGTACACACCTGCCATCAATTAAAGAGACTTTGATTAGCCCCAAATAAAGTTCAGCTGTCATAGTAGGACCTTTCTGACATTTACTCAGTTGCCTGCTACAGCAAAAGCCATGGTTCGCAGAGAGCTTACAAAGCATTAAAAGGATCTCATTGTTGAAAGGTATCAATCAGAAGAGCACAAAAAAATTTCCACAGCATTGGATATACCATGGAACACAATGAAGACAGTCATCAAAAAGTGGAGAAAATATAGGACAATAGTGACGTTGCAAAGAACTGGACATCTCTCCAAAATTGATGAAAAGACGAGACGGAAAACTGGTCAGGGAGGCTGCCAAGAGAACTACAGCAACACTGAAGGAGCTGCAGGAATTTCTGACAAATACTGGTTGTGTACTACACGTGACAACAATCTCCCGTATTCTCCATATGTCTGGGCTATGAGGTAGGGGTGCAAGACGGAAGCCTTTTCTTACACAGAAAAACATCCAGGCCAGGCTAAATTTTGCAAAACAATACATTGTCTCCTAAAAGCATGCGGGAAAATGTGTTATGGTCTGATGAGACCAAGGTTGAACTTTTGGGCCACAATTCCAAAAGGTATGTTTGGCGCAAAAACAACACTTTGCTTCACCAAAAGAACACCATCCTCACGGTGAAGCATGGCGGTAGCAGTATCATGCTTTAGGGTTGCTTTTCTTCAGCTGGAACTGGGACTTTAGTCAAGGTGGAGGAAATTATGAACAGTTTCAAATACCAGTCACTTTTGGCCCAAAACCTTCAGGAGTCTGCTAGAAAGCTGAAATGAAGAGGGATTTCACCTCTCAACACAACAATGACCCAAAGCATACATCCAGATCAAGAAAAGAATGGCTTCACCAGAAGAAAATTATAGTTTTGGAAAGGCTCAGCCAGAGCCCAGACCTAAATCCAATAGAAAATCTGTGGGGTAATCTGAAGAGAGCTGTGCACAAGAGATGCCCTCGCAATCTGACAGATTTGGAGCTCTTTTGAAAGGAAGAGTGGGCAAATATTGCCAAATCAAGATGTGCCATGCTGACATACTCTTACACAAGAAGACTGAATGTTGTAATTAAAACAAAAGGTGTTTCAACACAGTATTAGTTTAAGGGTGTGCACACTTACGCAACCAGCTTACTGTATTTTTTTTATTTTTTATGTTTTTCCCCTAACAGATTTGCTTGTTTTTCAACTGAATTGTACAGGTTATAGGTCACATTAAAGGTGGGAAAAGTTTTGAAATGATTTATTGTGGTCTCATTTTTTATATCACAAAAACCTGGCATTTTAACAGGGGTATGTACACTTTTTATATCCACGGTATTTAACTCTTATTCCAAATAAAGTAATTAAAAAGTACAGTTTTTTTAGCATTCAGCAGTTTCATGCATCATTCACACTACTGCTTCTATTAGGTGTTCAGTCTAGTAACTCTTCTTGGTCATGTGCGACAGAATTGATACTTCATATATTTGTTGAGACTATCCTTAATTTTCTAAAATTACATACATAGCAGGAACACTGCACTGTCCAAAATGATCATTCTTACCAGTGCGTTTAAGTATTACAGTATAACTTATCACCGGTCATCTTATAAAGATTCCTCTAATTAACTCTCTGGAAAAGAATATCACTTCATGTGTGCTTTATAGTACTTTACCAGTGTCAACAAAATAAACACTCAGGGAGTAAAACTGTGGGTGGTGACTAACAGTGGAAAACTGCAGAAAAGTGGGGTTTACCCTATGTCACACAGAATGGACAAATTCTTTTTACATACAATGTAAAATGTCACTAGTGAAAAAAAAAAGATTGTGGCGGCCTGTTAATGTATATCAGAAGAAATGGAAATGATTAGACTGAAGGGTTTCTGGATATTACATTACAACTTTGTAATGTGACAGGAAGAAATATAGCTGGCTTGTATGTAACTATACTTAGAGAGTATCATTTTCATTTAATGAATGCTATAGTAAAAACTTGCCTGCTCAGAGTGAAAACATGAGTTTCCAAAATAAAACTGATGGGTTAAGTCACAGTTAAAAAAATATAAAAATATTATATCTCCTAATGAAAAAGAGTGTGTGTGTGTGTGTGTGTGTGTGTGTGTGTGTGTGTGTGTGTGTGTGTGTGTGTGTGTGTGTGTGTGTGTGTAGGTGGAGGGGTACTGCTCCTCAGGACAAGCTAAAGGTGTTACTACCCAATGCTAGGAGTCTCAACAAGAAACCCTAGAAGCTTTCCTCATCCTGGAGAATGCTGAAATCTGTGCAGTTATGGAAATATAGTTCAAGGCCATGGAAAACACTCCAGCAGTGCATGGCTATAATGCCTTCCATATGCTCTGACCACCCACTGAACATGAAAGAGCAAGAGAGAGAAGTGTATATCTATTTACATAAAAGATAAACTCAACTCAAGGCTGGTCAAACAATATGACATGCTTGACTTACTCCATGCCCAACTAACCATAGGAAAAATCCATTACAATACTCCAGCTTGTTACAGATCCCCCACCATGGACTAGGAAACCCAGATATCATATCACTCATCCTCCACCTCAATATCGTACTCAAAGCTGATTTTAACTACCCCTCCATTAACTGGAGACATACATGACCACTAACATGCAGGCCCAAAGATTTCTTGACTTTGTAAATTCAAATGCCCTGGAGAAGCTAGTCTGCAATCACAGTACCAAATATCCTAGATCTGGTACTCACAAATATAGGAGAGCAGTGCCCCCCCCCCCTCCACTGTGATGTCTTCACTGATAAGATCAGATCACAAAGTGGTCTCCCATGAAATAAAAGTAAAACTAGTCCCCCCACCTAACCCCAAAAACTTTTAAGAGAGTAAATTACCCCCTATTAGGGGAAGGCATAGCTAGTTTGAAAGCTCCCCCAAATCCAGAAAACATAGAAACTTAAAATCCTTGTACGCCCATATAAACAAAAGCACAGAAATGGCAATACCACAACAAACTAAAAGGTCAACCCACAAAAACAAACCACCCTACCTGACCCCTGGTATTAATAGGTTGTACAACAAAAATGAAGAAAAGTCTGTTGATAAGTAAGCGGGAATGTTATCAACGGAGTATGAAATCCCTCAAAAGTGAATCAAGGGAACTAGCCAAGTCTCTGAAAGCAGACTTTGAGGTAATAGCAGCCTCCAAAGCTAAGGCTAACCATAAGGCATTTTTCAATTATGTCCGCAATAATAAGGGCTACACCCAGCACTGTGCATAATTAGTTGTAGATGGCATAACCTATACTCAGCTAAAAGTTACAGTAAATCTACTGACCGACAATTTCAGATCAAATTTTATATCTCCATCACACCCAGTTCTCCTCCAAGAAATACTCTCCACCACTCCACTGCCAAATATCATCAAAGATCAGGTTGCAATTTTGCAGTCTAAAGCTAAAAACACAGCCTCATTGGGGCTTGACTATACACCAGGTTGCCTCTTAAATAGTTTAAATCATGACTTATCAGGCGTATTAAGATCTCTGTGTAACTACAGCCTCCGGACTGGCTTTGTCCCAGTAGAGTAGAGGACAGCAACTGTCATCTCTCTGTATAAAAGGGGATCATTTACTGACCTGGGAAATTACAGACTCATAAGTTTGGTTAGTCTTATATGTAAGGCCATGGAATAAATAATCATGGACTTGATAATTAATGACACATGAAACTTCCAAACTCTGGATCTGACCCAATTCAGCTTTTTCAAGGGCAGATCATGCCTATTGAATCTGGTGGATTTCTTTGAGAAAATCACTAAGGACATGGATGAGGTTAAAACAGTATATACATATCACCTACCCTGACCTGGCCAAGGTATATGACACAATTCCACACTTGGGTATTATAAATAAACTCGCAAACTGGACATAAATCCCAACATCATCATATGGATAGCCAACTGGCTCATGGCAGGACACATGTGGTTAAAGTGGGTGAATCCAGATCCAGCAAGAGGCCAGTTACTAGAGGGATGCCACAGGGCTCTGTGCTGGGACCACTCCTGTTCAGAATATACTTCTCTGAAGTCAGTGCTAATGTGAAAGGCCTGTGCATGACAAAATGTGCTGATGATTGCAAGCTGGGGGTAATCAATGAATCCTCCAACAATGTAGTTATCCTTCAGAAGGGTCTAGATCAGACAAATGACTGGTCCCAGAAGCATGGCCTAAAACTAATTATGAAAAAATGCATTATCATATACTTTGGGAAGTCAAATACTCCTGCAAATTACAACATCAATAGCACCATAAGAGTAGACTCAGAGGTGAGAGATCTAGGTACACAGATAGATAGTAGCCTTAACTTTGATTGCCGTGTGGACATTGTGGTGAGGAAGTCTTTCTATGTGGCACAACTTATGAGTAAAGATATGGCATCCTGATCCAAGGAAATTATAGACCCACTGTACTCAGCCCTCAGTAGATCAATAATAGAGTACAATGCACCATTTGGCATGTACTTGACTAGGTATTTACAGTAGCTGGTGTGACCTCAGAAGTTTCTTGCAATGAAAATACAGGGTGTAAACAATATGCGCTATGTGGATAGACTAAAAGCCTATCCCTTTACTCTGTCTCCTACTAACTATTAAGGGGTGACCTATGCCTGACCTACAAGGCACTCACAAATCCAACCCTGATGGAATTGCTACACATCTACAAGTCAAACAGAACAAGGGTCACCCAGTCTAGGGGTCCAAACGTCGTCAGCGACTCAAACAAAACATGCTGGTGACACATTTATGTGTCTCAGGGATTGCCCCCTACTTTGAAATAGGCTTCCTATTCATGTTATGCTGAGTGAGCCCTTCCCTGGCCCTCTTCAAACACAATTTGGATCAATGGATAGGGAATAGCAAATTCACACCTGGGATATCGCCTATATCCCTTATGGTCAAGGGCAATCTGTAAGATACCCAAGGCATAGGCACAAATTCACACCATCCTCTTGCCCCTAGGGGCTATATATTGGGTAAAATCGGGTTATATTCATTAGACTTGTAATTGCTCCTAAGCTATTAGCCTAGTAATCTCTTTTGAACCTATGGACCCATTAAAGGCATTAGCTCAGCTAAGCCTGTGGTAAGAAATTATTTCCTTAAGAACAGTAACAATTTCCACACCAAGTCCCCTACTATGAAATGCTCTAAACTGAAATATACAAATATAATGTGCAAACTGCTGCCATGCAATGTTTTCAGCTGAAATAAAACTTTATGAAGGTAATGAAAAGACAGCTGTTAACTCACTTCCATGGTAAATTATCTGATGCAGTAGCTTGCCATAAAAATGATACAAGCCTGACTAAAGCAGACTGTTTTCTCTTTCAGTAAAGAGTCTTTCTGGATGTCAACACTGGTAACTAATCAGTGTTCATCAGACATCAATCAGCAACTGTAAACAGTGAATGACATTTGCAGATGGTTAAGCTGTAGATGTAGGTCAGTGCTTAGAAGGCTTTGTTCCTGTACACTATATATTTTTTTAAACAAGAAACATCTTTATTAAGTTATCACTTATGACATAGGCAATCATACATTTATATAAATGAAAACAAACCATATGGACATAATCTTAGTTGCAAGCATTTTACATTACGTATAATTAACCCAATCATTATAAGTCAAACATTACAGAACACATTTAAATCCCGCCTTCTTTTAAACTTCATTCCTCCCCTGCAAGCACTGTTCCCCACAATTCCCATTTTTCCTATGTCATTTGCTCCTACCCTTTTCTAAAGATCCCAATTCCAGTTGCTTTTCTCTCTTAATATATTCACTACTTCTAGTACAGCTGGTTTAGACTCTGGTTTCCATTTTCTAGTAATTTCTTTTTTAGCCGCCATCATAATTAGATTCAGCTAGGCCTTACCATATCTAGACAATTCCAATTATGTATCAAAGCACAGAAAAATCATTTCCGTACATACACCAATTTAGTCATACAGTGTCTCTGACAACAGTTATCTGCAGGGTATTTTAAATTCTGCCAACTCATTACACTCTCAGAAAATATGTTTCCAATTACCTCTTTCTTCCCCATCTCATCTCCAACATTTGCAGGCCACATGAGGAAAAATTCTCTGGAGTCTTACTTGGGGTATAAAAATACCTATGTAAACATTTCCAAGCAAAAATCCTCTATCTTCCAGATTTTGTTGTCTATTTGAGACATACATCTATCCCCCCACTGTATCTTTTTGAACTGCTTATCCAATCTCTCTTACAATCCTTTCTAACCTCTGATTGATTCTTATAGTTATCATGCAATATTTTATAAGTTCTACTAATTATTCCTTTTTTAACAGCAGCTTCTGTTATTGAGTTTGCTAAAAACTATACCAGTGCTGGTCTTTTATTTAGGACCCCCCCCCATTTCTTTCTCTTTGCCTATACTCTGATATCAATCCTTGATCGTGAAGGCAATCTCTAACTTGCAGTCCAAATAAATTCTTGGTATCTTCCCATTCTGTTACTTTTCCCTCTCCAGTCATTTGTTCCCAATACCTTGGCTCCTTTCCCAGTTTTCTCCAATAAATTCCAGCCCCATCTTGCCTACTGTCTGTATTCCTAATTGTAGTCATCCCTATCAGCAGAATCTTCTTTCCCCATTCCAGTGTTGGCTTAGTTCTTAGAAAACTTTCTGCTACTTTATGGATATAATATTGTGTATGATTATTGCTGCTCTCCTTAAAGATCTGCATCCAAAATCCCAGACTCTCCTTGTTTCTTGAGCTTCCCCTGTGTTTCATCTTTATCCTGTTCCACTTTGAATTATAGGTTTCTGTGTGTGCTATGTGTAGCAGCCTTAACTGTGTAGCTCTGAAACACCATATTAAAATGGGTAATTTCAATCTGCCTTGTTCTGTTGGAAGAGTCAACTTATCCTACATGGCTCTTGCCATCTTCCCCTCCCACATAAAATCTTTCAGCTCTTTATTAATTGCTATTCACAACTTCTCCTCAGGTTAATAAAAATATGCCTGACCTGTGTATAAGACTAATTAATGGGACTAAAAACATTTAACTGCTTGTATCTTACTATCCATAGCAATATAACAGAGAATCCAATTTGTCAGTTTTTATATTATCTTTTGTTTAGTATCTTCCCACAATAAAGTTGTCAGTTAAACATTACACAATTCCCTTCTCTGTATCAGATGGCTAAATCAACAACTCTACAGCTGTTGTATGTGCTAAATATGCCTGCCTGTTTCTCATTCATGCACTGCACTGCACTAATCAAGCAACCAATTTCAATTATGTTCACACCGTCAAGCATAAAGAAGAAGAAACAATGTCATTTTTTTCAACTTTTACATGTACTAATATTTCTGGTAGTGCATAATCAGTTCCGTGCACTTTACAAAAAAAGAAGTTATGTACTCACCATAAAGTTCCACATTTATAGTCGATCTCGCCCTTCTTTCTTACATATGGATTTGGAGCCGATCCTTGGCTCCGACTCGGACGATTACAAAGCTCAAAGTCTCTTAGTTGGCTCGTGGCAAGGTAGGTATCCTATAGTGCACTAGTAAAATCCCCAGACCTTGTTTGCTGCTAACTATAAAAGAGATAGAAAGGTTATCCAGAAAGAACAACAATAGTGAAAGGTCTCCACCCTACCAAAGGCAACACTATCCTGTCTCCAGATCCTTCCAGGAAGGGGGTAGGTGGGTGGGTTCATAAGAATGAAGGGCAAGATGGACTACAAACATGGAACATTATGGTGAGTACATAACTTATTTATGTTCTGTAGTCCTATTTAACCTTCATTCCTACATATGGGACAGCGTCCCTAGCACCTTTTTCTCGGGTGGCTCACAGGAATATACTCCTGAGTACCGTGGAATCAAAGGAGGCTCTACCCCTGGAGGTCAAATCCAATTTGTAAGGAGTAACAAAGGTATGAGGGGTAGTCCAAGTTGCTGCTGCACAAATACTGTCAATTGGAACTCTAGCTTGAAAGGCAGCAGATGTAGACAGGGATCTTGTGGAATGAGCCTTAATCTTGAATAGGAGGACCTTTCCATTTGAGGAGTAGTAAATAAAGGCAATACAGGTGGAAATCCAATTAGATAGAGTCACTTTAGAGACTGGCAGACCTATTCTAGTTTCAGAAAAGGACACGAACAATTGGTATGATTTTCTAAGTTCCTTAGTCCTATGAAGGTAGAACCGTAACTGCCTGTGAACATCAAGTTGATGAAATTTATAGTCTGCACTGTTGGAATGATTAGGGAAAAATACAGGCAGTTCAATAGTTTGGTTCAAATTAGTCTGAGAGCAAACTTTAGGGATGAAGGAAGGATTTGTACGAAGGGAAACTGTCTTTGTGGAAAATCAAATAAGGAGGCTTGATTGACAGTGCTTGCAACTCTGATACCCATCTAGCGGATGTGATAGCTACTAGAAACAAAGTTTTCCAAGACAGAAACTTCAATTGACACAAATGTGCGGGCTCAAAAGGGGGGGGAGTTAGTTTAGACAGGACAAAATTTAGATCCCGCAGAAGTATAGGTTCCTGAAAGGGATGTCTCAGCAAGGTAGCGCCTTTAAGGAAGGTTTTACGTAATCTGTGGGACATCAGATTAGGCTCATGTTGTCCCAAATGAAAATTTGATATAGCTGCCAGCTGGAACCTAATTGTGGCAGCAGCTGATCCCTGATGGAAAAGTTCAGACAAAAGTTCTAACACCACAGGGATGGATGCTGTGTAAGGATCTACATTTTCTCTTTTGTCTAGATAGAAAATCTTCTCCATTTGTTAGCGTATAACTTCCTAGTGGAAGGTTTGTGCGAAGACATAAGGATTTAGGTCAAAGCAGGTGAAAAATCATGAAGCCTGACTAGGGATGGAAGTGAAGCAGCCACGCTGTCAAGTTGAGGGTTTGGAGGCAGGGGTGAAGGGAGCCTGACATGTGTGTCAAGAGGTCTGGAACTGGGTCCACAGTCCATGGATCGTGTTAGGAGATGAGGCCAGAGAAAGGGGAACCAAATCTGATGAGGCCAGTAAAGAGTAATCAGAGTCATTTTGCTTCCCAAGAACTTTGCTTTCTGGATCACTTTGGATATGAGTGGAAAGGGGGGGGATGCATAAAGGAGTCCCAGGGGCCAATCGTGAAGAAGTGCGTCTCTCGGTGACTCCCCCGGAGGAGGGATAAGGGAGAAGTAGCTGCTGTATTTGGCGTTGATCGGGCTGGCAAAGAGATCACAGCAAGGCTGTTCCCATTTGCAGAAAATCTGTTCCGCTACTTTCTGATACAGAGACCACTCATGAGGCATCAATATTGCCCTGCTGAGCTTGTCGGCTATCTCATTTGTTGTCCCTGGGATATGCGTTGCTACTAGAAAGCATTGGGAAGATATCGCCCACTGACAAATACGAAGTTCCTCTCGACAAAGGGGTAAGATCTGGTTCCTCCTTGCTTGTTTAGATACCATACCACTGACATATTGTCCGATTGGATTGCTATAGTCCCCAAGGGAAGAAAGTCATGAAGTGCTTGCAATGCTAGAAGCACTGCTCTCATCTCAAGGACACTGATATGCAGGTGAGCCTCGTGATCTTGCCATGTGCCTTGGACAGTCCTGCCTAGATAATGCCCCCCCCATCTGTGAGGCATCCGTGGTCGCAGTAGCAACGGGTTGGCAAGGGAGGAATGGAGTTCCCTGTTGTCAGCTGATCAGGCTAAATCCACCAACAAAGGTCCTTTTTGCAAGACTCTGTTATGAGAATTTGATGAGATAGAGGCAGTTGTTGGAGAGACCACTGGGAAAAAAGAAGCCATTGAAGAATTTGCATATGTAATATCTGGCTAGTGGAACTAGATGTATGGTAGAGGCCATGGACCCTGAGTTTCAGCACTGTCTTTGCCTTGACTTTCTGTAGAGGAAGCAAGCTGTAAATCTGTTGTCTGGGGTTTTGAATTCTGTCTGCAGGGAGATGAGCTATGTCTATTTCTGCGCCTATAAAAGTCACAAATTGAGAGGGTGATAAGGCAGATTTTTCCCAATTTATTGTAATCCTCAGCTGGATGGTTGAATCCTTGGCTTGTAGGAGTAGGTGCCTGGTGGTGGCGATCAGGAGCCAGTCGTCCAGGTACGGAAACAACTGGAATCCATGACGTCTCAGGTGAGCTGTCAATAACGCCATACATTTGGTGAACACCCTGGGGGCTGTGGTGAGACCAAAGGGCAGAGCACTAAATTGGTAATGGCTGGTTTAGTTTGCTTAGGTCCAAAATGGGCCTCCAGTCCCCTGTTTGTTTTGGCACTAAAAAGAATCTGGAGTAAGTTCCGAATCCTATCTGGTCTGCAGGGATGGTTTGGATGACTCTCTTTGACAGCAACTTTTGAACTTCTATAGTTGCTTGATCCCTGTGATTGGGTGGAACATCTGGGATTTTCTTGGGAGTGTGGGGTGGAAGAAAGAAGGGTATGGAGTATCCTCTGGTGATTATTCTTTGTACCCATTTGTCTTGGGTGATGTTTAGCCAGGCTTCTGGATACAAAGATAAGCGACCCCTGACTGGCTCCAGAGAAGCACAGCCAGGACCCACATCAGAAGCACTGATAGGGACACCCTTGAAAGGAATCGAGGCCCCGCTGGTTTTGCAAACCCCCCCCCCACCTCTAGGGTGACATCTACCATTAGCTTCTCCACCTCTGCCTCTGAGGGAGGAATCACCTTGTGCGTCTGGGAAAAATCTCTGGAAATTCTTGAACCACATTTTACCACCTGTCTGACCCTTGGGATATGGTCTAGAAGGGACAGTAAAACATACTCCCATGGCACTGAGAGTTTTCCCTTCTTGTTCACACCTGGTGAGTGTATCTTTTACCTTTGGTCCAAACAGAGAAGAACTGTCAGAGGGGATGTTGGTAAAGGTAAATTTAAAAGGCTCCGCAAAATTATATAAGCGCATCCAGGAGTGCATCCTAAGGGAAACTCCTGAACCCACTGCCGTACTCGCTCTGTCGGCTGCATAGGAGATCAGCCTCATGGAGGAGTTCACAATGGAATTTAAGGTGGACAACTGAGCAGTCACCTTCTCAGGGACTCCTTCAGTAGATGTACCTTGAAGAACATCTCCTTGCTCCTTGAGGAGATCTCTCTGAAGCCTAGTAAAATATGTGAGATAGTTCAGTGATCTGAGGGTAAAAGCTGCTGAAAATACACTTCCCGTATCTATCCATCATTCGAGACTCCTTATTTGGTGGATGGACAGATGTAGAATTCTCCGCTAGTTCCTTCTTAGTGGCCGCCACCACCACCATAGCATCTACAGGCACACCCTTGGTCAAAATCTCTTTCTCTTTTGGGGCAGAGAAAAATTTGTTTGGTCTTCTGGGGACTGGCTCCACGGCATCAGGAGTTTCCCACACTTTTCGACTATCCAGGTCCATGAGTTCATCAAATGGTGGAGACACCCAAGAGGTTGAAAGTTGAGACCCGAAAGCCTTCAGGTACACTGACTCCTCATCAGAAGGGGTGACAGTTGGCCAGCCGCCTCTCTGCTTCAGGATATCTAAGATGTCTACAAAGGAGACATCATCAGAGGATGACCAGTGGGACCCTTCTGACTCCTCGAGGTCAGTGTCTGAAGTGATGGACTCATCCGGGGAGTCTACATGCTTCCTCTTGCATGTCCTCTTCTGAAGGGGCTCCTCAGAAGGGTATTCTGGGGAGGTCTCGGAAGACTGGGGGCCACCCAATGGGGGATCCTGAGGCTGTGGGTCTTTACTGCCTAGAGAGAGAGAGGGTGCTGAAACAGAGGTCGGTGCTTGAGGGGGAAGAGTATCGGTACTCTTGTGCGGAGCTGATGACCACGACAGCACGCTCCTCATCATCTTGAATGCAGATCTCTCCGGCTCTGAAGACAGCCCCGGTTCCAAAGAAACTGAGATAGTCCTCGGCTCCAAAGTGATCAGCTCCGAGATGAATGTAGGGTCGAGCTCACCCTAGCCGATGCATTGAGAGGGAGACTCGGCGCAGAAGATGTTCAGTCCAAGCATCCCTATCGGGGCCAACCGGCGAACTTCATCTCCTAGACACCACAGACAGCGCCGAAGGTGTTGGAGTTGAACTTGGCTCAGAGACAGCCACAAGGAGAGCTGGAACCAAGGGTTCCACAACAAGCTGTAGCAAAATCTCCAGTCCCAAAGGCCCGACTTGGCTCGGAGGAGGACCCACAACAGGAAGAATGGATTCAGATGGCTCGAGAACTGACTGGGATGGAGCCAACAACAATATGGGCAAAGCAGACGACTTCAATAGTCTAAGCACTACTCTCTCTACATCCTCTTCTGAAAAGCTCTTGGAGGATCTGGTTGACAGGGTAGGTGACCTGGATCTCTGTAAAATGGGAGATCGTAAAGTTGGGGAGACCTGCAAAAGCTCTCTGGACCGGCTCTGATGAATTTTTCAGTAGTCAGCTCTGAAAAACTTGGGGCCAACACAGCAGTGTCAACATCGACCACCTCGACTGGCTCTGAGGACAGTGGAGCCAGATCCTCTAACTTAAATGGACCTAGCTGCGGAAAAAAGAAGGAAAGCTAAGCTGGAAATACCAAAATCTTAAACAGCAGGCAAACTATGAAAATAGCAAACAGTGCACACAATAATAATATAGAAAAATGTCAAAAAACAAGTTCCTAACACAAAAGCGGACCTACAGTAATATGAACTATATCAGAAACTAGCACACAGGATACCACACAGAGAACAACAAGGGCCCAACGGCCAACAAGTTCTCAACACTAAGTAAATAGCAGAAAATACTTCTATAAACTACCTATGAAAAAACTATCACTAATATTAAGTATAACTAGCTATATATGTCAAGAAATATCAGTAAAAATATGATAATAAAGAAAAAGTTTTCAACTTAGCCACGGCCAAGTTAGAAGCATTCTGAACTCGTAGACACGGCAAATGAGTTCTGGGTATTTTACTAGTGCACTATGGGATACCTACCTTGCCATGAGCCAACTAAGAAACTTTGAGCTTTGTAATCGGCCGAGACAGAGTCGAGGATCAGCTCCGAACCCATATGTAAGAATGAAGGCGAGATAGGACTACAGAATATCAAAGATTTCAGTGTTCAGATTAATAACACTGCATGTTATTTAAAATAAGTTTTAGTAAAGGTTATGCCAGCAGTATGCCTATAATTTCTGATGATGTTGCTAGAGTGCAAATAATATTCTGACAGACTGTAAATAATACATATCTGAACAGTTGGTCTAAGTATCACTTTTCATATGCCGTGTTATCTCTATATAAATGACGCCTAAACATGGATCAAAGAAATTAATGTGTTGATAAAATGTTCTAAAAGGTACACTTACATAAAAAAATACAGAGACTCAGCTTCTTTAAATGTCATTATTTATTTTATTAATAGAGTCACTGAATAATTTACACATATGAAACAAAACTACTTAACAAACAAGGACCTAACAAATCGTTTATCTACAGCAACATTTGAAGAATTTTGTAACATCAGTTATTAACAGCTACCCATGCTGGTCCTGTTATAGTCCACTGTAATCCCAGAAAGAGGCAAAATGGGAGGATACACTAAGTAGAAACAATTGCGGATATATGTCAGATGAAAAAGATAATGCATAAACTGCTCACTACAGGGTAATTCACTACTGTGCTTTGGAAAGTATTAGTAAACATCAAAAACTAGAAACTAAATTCTTACAGCAGTTCTAGCTTTTCCAGGAGACATTTAAAATTCCACAGTGATGCCATTTGTGTGTTGAAGCGACCAAACCAATGCAAGTGTATACATCTAAAAAGCTATGGAGGGAGATGTCAGAGAAGATAGTGTGAAAACCCACACTGCATGATATTCATAAACTGTCCAGCACACATGCATTCATTATTTCATCAAAGTTCTACTTCATTTTGAAGGAAGAAAAGTGAGTAAGAAAATAAAAGGAGTGGATATGTTGTTTTACTGGGGAGAGAAAACTGCATAAAAATAAATAAAATAACAGAAGAGATGGACCATGAATATGTATTTCTGTCCACAGATACGACAATTACAAATGGACATCAAGAGGCGATTAAGACCCACAAGATATCAGGTGAGTTAGGTTGCTCTTATCATTAACTAAGACAAATTTGATATGTCAGAGTTAGCAAATACTTGAGCAGTGAAGTATAATTTAATAAAAGGGAGCAACACTCCTTAAAAAATGCACCACAGGGGAAAGGGGTACATCAGTGCAGTGGAATTAAGGACAAAAACACGAACTTTAGCCAGAAGGATAAATGTAGCTGTCCACTCACCAGAAGGAGGAAATAAGAAATGTCTTTGTTCTTGTCAATGCAACAACACCAGACTCCAGGCATACAGCTGCCTGAAAAAAAGTTCAATTTTAAGTTGAAAACCATAAGCAACTTGGAAAGAAATGCCTCTTATGATGGGACCATTAGGAAGGCTATCCCTATGATAAATGACAAAGTTAAAAGACAGGAAGAGTTAAATACAAATGCCTGTGTCTGAAAAGAACAGATATGCAGAATACACCAGAAAATGCAAAAAAAAACAGGTTGGAAAGGAAAGTGCACATAAGCACAAATGTTTAATCCATAAAATACTAGGATCCTGCTCTTTTCTGTTGTCAAGGTCTTTGTCATGGCATAAGGCTAGAAAACTAACCTGCACAGAAATCTAGAAATTTTCCAATGCACAAAATATGTAAAAACTCAGATAACAAAGAAAGGTTCATGCATACAAGTTTGCAAACCTGCTCAATACAAGGTTGTGAGAAGGCTTTTTGTGGTGATAAAGAATGTTTTCTATCACACTGATTGTGAACTTCTTTCTGGATATTTATTTTTTCTTCAGTCTGTAGAGAAATAGCAACACAAGGACTGGAGGAGATGTGTTACTTTCATAAACTCTCATTTTGGTCATCCTTTGACAAGCCAATGTTTCACCTACAGTAAAAGCTGCCTCTAGATATGGTTAGCAAACACAGCCCCCAGTGATAAATCCTGGCTACAAAGCATGGAAGGCTTATGAGGCAGAGAGAATAGCTGTTTAATTTTTGGGCAGAACTGCACATTTCAGAGGAGGTGAAACCAATGGACAGTACAGCAATAACAAAAAGATGCTTAGCTAGATAGAATGGCCTCCATGACTGATGTAACCATCTACCACCTAGGAAACTGAATGTTTTTGTCTACTTACTGATAGCTCCATGGGTCATATTAACAAAAAGTGTTTCCTATTTAATTCTCAGCTCACTAGATGAGGTATAAACAGTTAAAAGGCAAAAGATTATGACTCATTCGGCTCCATCAATTTGCTCAATGAAAATGGTTTAACACTTCTTATGGTTGACTGAACTGTGTTCATTTAAATGTTGACTGCACTATGCTGGACTAATCCTTACATTGTTATGAAGAGAACAGAAGTGAGCAGAAATTTGACTTAAAAATGTCTTGAATTTTTAAAAATAAAGTTAACTTCAAGAGAAAGGGTGTCAGGAACTGTTATAAATCGTAAACACATTCCTCCCCTTTTGAACAAATAATGTACTCAAAAATTAAACAAGACTCCAAAGTTGTTTGCCTAGAAGACTTCTTCTCCCCCTTTATTCACAAAGTAGTATAAAAATATTTGCTGCAGTTGGAAAAAGAGAAAAGGCAGTATCTCAAACAGAGCAAATCAAGTTAGTGTTAAAGCAATTTGCTTTTGCACCTTCTGAAAATGGTCCCCAACTTACGTGGAACAAAACAGACTTAAAAAAACTCCTTTCTTGAGGTGACGGACTGATTACATGATATTTTGCACCAGAAAGGAGAAAAATCTGCCTCCTACTGAAGTTTTTCTGGATAGGACATTCATCCAGGCTGAGTCTAAAATTGTTGAGCAGTGCACTACTATGGTAAACAAAGATAAATAAATTCTGGTAGAGCAAAGGGTAAAGCTACTCAAATATACGTGTTCCTGCTCCAGCTTCTGAGTAAGTCATCTGTGCAAGTATCCTCCAAGATTTATGTGCACAGTAATGCAACTCCTCCCAAATACTGTTGCAATGATTAAAAGACAAATAGGCACACTCTCAAACTATTGAGTGGACTTGGTGCTTTGGAGAGCTGTGGTGGGTTTCTTGGCAGGTGGTTTTTCCACAGAGCATGTTGATGTGCCTGCACTAGGCCAAGAAGCATGTCTAATCTTGGGGCTCAAAGGGCTGCTTCCCTTTTAATGCCCTTTTTTGGGCTATGTGATATCATCATAGTCTTGTATACTTCAGCTTGTCTTCCTGAGGTCTAAAACTACCTGTTTAACTTGTTTTCCAATCATTTAGCACATGTAGAAGGAATATTATGCAACTCCAGCTGTAAACCTCTGTAATCCAGGGATACATGATCAGGCTGCTTTCCTTAGGGCCACTACAAATACCACAGTCCTGTTCCAAAAGTCTACTATCTTAAATTAACAACCCCAGATGTAGGAGTGAAGCTGCAGACAGCCATGTACGTTTTTGCAGCATAAGAATTCAGTTTTAGAATCAGGAAGTGACTGCATCAAGTTATTCTGAATTTTTAAAGCTCCATCTCCAGCGGGTAGTGTGGTATGTATTATGGTTGGCAAAGTTCAACAGTAGCTGCCAGTTTTCACACCATGAAAGGGGAACATGGGAATGTGCAATGATGTCCTGGATACAGAACCGAGTCCTCCAGCTGCAGTATCCACTGCCTGATGAGAGAGCCCTCTGGTTGCCTTTATGAAGGCAGTCCCCTGACCACTTCCCAGAAAATGTCAGAGTTTTTTAGTGCACAAATGGTTTGTCCTGGGGTAGGACATGTTACAGTGTATTTCATTGGGAAGATGGACCCTTCCTGTCCAAAGATTTATCCTGAGGGACATATTATTACTGATATCTATGAAGATTAAGTTTCTTAACCAGATTCATCTGCATTAAGATTTTGGCCTTAGTAAGATGAGACTTCTCACTACTAAATCTCTTGCTTTGATAGGTTACATTATCCAAAGACTTTCAATGCTGACTACTTTTTCCACATGGCCATAAAGGTGAGGTCCAGTAAGAGAGGATTAAAAGGCCTCCTGCTGGGGGGTTCTGCAGGAAACCCAAAAACTTTGAGCCATGTTTTCTTTGTAACTATTGTGCTGAAGTCAGTAGCCCTGACTCTGTTGTCTACAAAATCATAAACTGATGAAAGTGTAACTGCGTTTGTGGATGTAATAGTAACTTGGCTTTGCCTGGTCCTTCCCTTAAGACATTGAGCAGTAGTGCAGTTTCTTTGAGAAAAAGAAGACTTTTAACTGGCATTATGAACTAAAAGACTTCCAATCCTTTTCCCCAATACAGAGGAGGGGTAGATTATCTTACCCTAGAGATGTGGCCTCCTGTTCTTATTGCTGGTGGCTGAGGGGAAATAACTATAGTGCTTATGCAGAACAGAATGTCCTTTAAGAGGAAATCACTTCCTGTTGGCCTTGTTCAGTAAATAAAGTACTTATTTTCTACTTATATTAAGCTTTCTTATTAGCTTCTTTAAAGATAGGAAGTACAGCAAGCAAATCTGACTTGATGTTCTGAGCTGTTCTATTAACTCTATCAATCCTTGACAAAAACGGTCAAAAACAAAATTGGAAAAGTCATCACTTCATTTATAAATCTAGACAGGTCGTCAAAGCAGTTCCTTAGCAGGAGTTGCTAGCAATGGAACCATCAATCTCATTCTGTACACTGAAGGCATTTAGGGGGATAAAAGTGCCCACAGTTTGAAGCAAGTAGAGCATTTGAATGTCTTCTACATGTGATGGCAGAAAGTCAGATGAGGTTCAGTGGGGTTCCAGCTACTTGGATGAACATAACAGAGAGCATTTACTCTTGTTATAAGACACCATATACCAAATAAGCCATTGTGTAAAAATAAATTCCAAGAGGAAATTGTTCCCTAACGTAAAGGCTGTGCACGTTTCAGTTATGCTTCTTGATTACTCTTGCTTACGTTACTTGATCTCTGTACATAGCATTGTTTTTTTTTTTTTTTTGCTGCAGCAGTTGATACAGTAATGGCCACGGTGGTGCAGCAGTTCAGTGGTAAGCGTTGCTGCCTCACAGCAAGTGGTTCTCCGGTTCGATCCTCTGCTGGGGTGCCTTCTGTGCGGAGTCTGCATGTCCTCCGTGTAGTCGAGTGGGTTTCCTCCGGGTGCTCTGGTTTCCTTCCACATCCCAAAGACATGCTGTAAGTGGATTGGACACTTTAAATTGACCCTAGGTGTGAGTGTGTGTGTGAGTGTGTGAGTGTGTGAGTGTGTGAGTGTGTGTGTGTGTGTGTGTGTGTGTGTGTGTGTGTGTGTGTGTGTGTGTGTGTGTGTGTGTGTGTGTGCCTTCTCTGGAAGGTTGGGCAGCCAGGCTGGCAACTCGACACCGTAAAGCTCCACTGCTAATCATGAGCGGACAAGTGATCCACTGTGGTGACCCCTAACCGGGAAAAAGCCAAAAGAAGAAGAAGCAGTTGATACAGTACTCTCTAGCTGGACAAATTAACTTTTTTACACAGACTAACACAACAACCACATATTTTGAAGATGAAATTTTTCTTGTTCCTCAGCAGAGCCTGTTTTATTACATACTAACCTACATCTGATCATGGCTGACTGCAGCAGTCTTCCTGACTTATCATTGCTCTTACTGTACCTCCTAAATCAGAGAAGTTACTGCATGACTCCACAGAGTGCTCCATGAGGGGAGCTACTTATCATTCTAATGAATGTAGCCTTATCAGTCAACGGTAAAAGTTCATGCTCATTAAGGGATGACAATGACCAGAGGAAGGGACTAGTGGACTGACAGATGGGAGAAAGGATGCCGTGTGTTCAGAACAAAGTCCGCAGTCTCATTATTTTCTTTTTCTCCAGGACATTATGCATCTCTCTCTGCCTCACTTGTCATGTCCTCTGTCCCTCCTAGTTAGTTCAGTGCTCTTTCCGGTCTTGAAGGACATTTATGAGAGGTGTCCAGTTCTGCCTCCTTTTCCCCCATTCTCAGCCAATCTGGGTTTGCCACCAAACCTGGTCATTGGCGTCACAGGAAGTAACATAACCTTTCCACCAATCAGATGGCAGCAGGTGAAATACCTCATAGTGATTATGTTTCCTGATATGATTTTTCGTTGTGTTGCCTAATATAAACGTTTGTTTAATTGCAAAAGCATATACTCCTTAACTTCATTTAAGACATATCACTGCTTCACTTCTGTTCAGTTGTCCCCGTGGACATACTCTACCTGGACTAGGATGTGGACATTCACTTGAGCTAGATTTTACATTTTAGTTTTCTTTTTGGCTGGACAAATGATTGTCTGAATGACTCACTGCAGACATAAAAAAACAAATATTTCTGGCCGTTAACCTTCTAAATGATTTAGGAAACGTACAATAAAATTAAGAAAAATACAAAATTCCGTACATACCAATGTGGAATTGTGGTAGAAATATGTTACCTTTTTTTTCAAAACTATGCAAAAAATTCTGAATGCTCTTCACTGTTGTTTGGCAGTGTCTTCATGATAGCAATCAATTTAATCATGTCGATTTATGTGGTAGGAAATGATGCACTCAGTTTAGGGATTTAGTTTGCTTTTGACATGAACAGGACACACTAGAAAGACAGATGTTTCTCAAAGAAATCTCATTCACTGGAAATGTATCTCATCCATGTGACGCAGAGCTCTTCCCTTACCAAGAGAAACTTGGACCAGTGGATGGAAAATCGGAGGAACTCCCCAGGTCTAGCAATGTTTCTAATGGACAGAAGCAGCTTATAAATATTGCGCTAACATATTTTCCCCTTAAAATAACCTCTAAGGCACATAAACTTTTGGGATCCAATTGGGATGCCTGGCTAGACTTATAAATGCCTCAGTGATCGTTGGCCTAGTATATCTCCATGAACCTATGCATTTATTTCCTAGTGATCTGTAGCTTCTTACATGAATTTAACATCACTTTGACATTAAATTTTTTTCCCCTAAATTTTATGCAGCACTAATTAGGAAGCATCTGCAAAACTGCAATTAGTGTGTCTACATATCAGTTATTATAGCTCTGTTCTGAAATGAACCCAATTTGGAAAAATGCAGCGTTCAGGAAGAACAAAAAATCTTATACTAAGAAGCACTTTTGTGCACCTTATCACCACTTATTTCCAGAAAAAAATTCTTGATGCACATGTCAAAAAAAAAAAAAAACAGTATAAGCTCTGGTAGTTCAGCAAAATGGACTGACAGCAGATAAAAATAAAGAAGACAAAGGGATTTCCTCATGGGCTGATGATGATAATGATGTCAAAGGAATCAAAAGTGAAGACAAAGCCTGCAGGAACTGATGGACATATAATGTTAAAAAGTCATCATTTATTGGCTGAAACTACTTTGAAAAAAATTATCAGCAGTTACAGATTACACAACTACAGACAGACACGCAATAAATAGTACATTTATTACATCACAGAAGAAGAAAACTAATCAAATACTCTATTAGCTGACTTACTTCACATGTAGTATATTTATCCAGGAAAATGGATGACTAGATCAAACTAGGTTAAAGGCAAACATGATAAAACCTAGAGATTATGCTACAAGGGACCATAAGACTGACAATGCACTAATGTGCTTCTGAGACACATACTAAAGATTCAGGGCTTTACACACACGTTCATATTCCTGTGCAGAAATGCAACTACAACAGATTCACAACAGGGATCAGAACAAGTTAAGTAAAGGTAGTACAAGCACCTCTACACATCCAGGCATAGACAGTAGGAGTGTGATACTGATATGGTCACTCAATGAAGACATCCACTGTTGATGAAAATGTTCTACATGACAAGTCTTTGGAGAGATATCCATTAGGCTCACTGAAGAGATTGTTCTATAGCTGACAGAACTGTATGTCAGGGATGGTGAAGTATAAAAATTCCACTGTTCACTTTAGCATCAATTTTCTCCAGATTAGCTAAATGATGGCAAATCAGTGCCGGTGCAAGACAGACTGAAGATCCTGTGGCAGTGAACCAATAATTGTATCAATGTACAGTTCCAATTTTTGAAATGTGCCTTCCTTTACGGGCAAATGCTGACACCTAGCTTTTACCTGTCAAAAGAGAAAGAACATGGAAGAGTCTAGTTATTGAATTTCACATGTGATATGGTGCTAAGATACATCATGTACTTACTATTACAGTTACAGTAGATCTTCAGCAGGGGCTTCTGGAGAGGAGTTATAATGTTACCTGTACTTAACAACAAACAGCTCAGAAATTCTCAATCTGCAGGCAATACATCTCAGAAAACTCCTGTATCCCATCCAACAAAGTGCAAACTCACTGACTTTTGCAGGAGGGTGGACCCTCCTCTGAGTGGGTAGGAAGATGGTGCAAACATGAGCACAGAGACAACCATAAAAGGAAGGGGTTGCCTCCTCTCCATGATGCCATATTGTTAAGAAAGAAAGAAAACTTTCTAACGAGGAGAACATAGGACAAATATAAAATAAACTGACCAGAAAAAAATTGTGTCCATCTATCATGTAACAGAAGTGTTCCTCTATCATGTAACAGAAGTGTCCATCTATCAAGCAACAGAAGTGTCCATCTATCATGCAACAGAAGTGTCCATCTATCATGCAACAGAAGTGTTCATCTATCATGTAACAGAAGTGTCCATCTATCATGTAACAGAAGTGTCCATCTATCATGTAACAGAAGTGTTCCTCTATCATGTAACAGAAGTGTCCATCTATCATGTAACAGAAGTGTTCCTCTATCATGTAACAGAAGTGCCCATCTATCATGCAACAGAAGTGTCCATCTATCATGCAACAGAAGTGTTCATCTATCATGTAACAGAAGTGTTCATCTATCATGTAACAGAAGTGTTCCTCTATCATGTAACAGAAGTGTTCATCTATCATGCAACAGAAGTATCCATCTATCATGTAACAGAAGTGTCCATCTATCATGCAACAGAAGTGTCCATCTATCATGTAACAGAAGTGTCCATCTATCATGCAACAGAAGTGTCCATCTATCATGCAACAGAAGTGTTCATCTATCATGTAACAGAAGTGTTCCTCTATCATGTAACAGAAGTGTCCATCTATCATGTAACAGAAGTGTTCATCTATCATGCAACAGAAGTGTCCATCTATCAAGCAACAGAAGTGTTCATCTATCATGCAACAGAAGTGTCCATCTATCATGTAACAGAAGTGTCCATCTATCATGTAACAGAAGTGTCCATCTATCATGTAACAGAAGTGTTCCTCTATCATGTAACAGAAGTGTTCATCTATCAAGCAACAGAAGTGTCCATCTATCATGTAACAGAAGTGTCCATCTATCATGTAACAGAAGACTGTAAAATCTTAGAAAGAGGAAGGAAAGGGTAATGTGCATGCTGACTGATGATCTCTCCACAATCCACTATTGTGGAAATAAATTCCTTCTAAGACATCATTCCTTACAAGACTGCCTTATCAAGGCTTGCTCCTGTTTGGAAGTCACCTCCAAATGCTAGTTTGAAGAAACTGTGATCCATAAACATAGCTATGGTAGGGTAAAGGGGAAACTGCTTCGGGTGCCAAGTGTTAGGGACAAGATTGGCAGTTGTCAATGGGATTTTACTACAGTCCAAGCATTCATAAATAAATGCTGATACTGTAATTTCAGTAAGGATTAAAACACTGTTGTGCTTTGCTGGTGGTACTGCAGCTGTAGCAAGTGGTGAACTACAATTTCAAGCAGATTTGTTGGTCCTCTACTTAGAGTTGTGGGGTACTTGTTAGAGGAATGGCATCAGATGCTAGATGAGCTAACTGTAGCTGTTGCTGTGAACTTTTGCTCATATATCAGCACAATAGTACAACTGTCTAAAAATCAGAGGGAGAACTGTCAGCAAATTTAGAACAGTACTGATTGCACTTCATTTGGAGACAGGTCTTGTCTCTGTGGTAAAGTATGAGACACTCTGTAATGAAACCTCCACAGCTGTTCTGCATTACAGACAGCACTACAAAACCCATATGACATTTCCGTTTAAGATAGCTTTCTTCAGGTCAGATACTATGAGAAGTCCGACGACAACAAAAATTTTCATAGCAAGAATAAACTCTGACACATAATGGAGGAAAGACAGTAAAAGGGATGTGTCCTTATTACAGCAGTTAAACTTTGAGTGGTCTGTGAGTGGGTGGAACACTTGGGTGCTTCCTTCAATGGCCTTCTTAGGTGGAGCTTTTAAAAATCATGAGTCACTGTGCATATGGAGGCAGATTTTCTATGGCACATTCACAGAAATCCCACATCCGGATTATGAAGTGGTGCAGTGGTTAACATTGTCACCTCACAGCAAGAGGTTCTCCATTTCGATTCTCGGCTGGGGTGCCTTCTGTGTGGAGTTTGCATGTTCTCCCTGTGTTCGCGTGGGTTTCCTCTGGGTACTCCGGTTTCCTCCCACATTCCAAAGACATGCATCTGGAGCATTTCTCCCCAGGCCTCCGCTGAAAACAGGCTCTGTGGAACCTAGTCGGACTTTCCCGGTCAACAAATGAAAAATAAAAAATAAATAAAATGAAGTATACAGATACCAACAATCCCCAGTTATTGGCCCATACCTAATCAAGGTTACATATGGAAGAAACCACATTAAACTGAAAAGATATAAACTCATAAACTTGTTTGTTGGTTACTGATAATCCTACTAAAATACTGGCAGCAGTCAGAGTGGCTACCATGAGGCAGATGAAGGGCTGGAATAATATAGCAACTGCAGAGGGCCTGTTCAAAGATGTACTGAATGGTGGGTGCACACATCTTTTATATCTTACTTCAATAGGCACACTGCAATGAGTGAAACATTAGAGAAGAATCTGAAACCCAAAATCAGCCTCAGCCTGGGTAAAAAGACTCTGAATAACAGAAGCATGGCTTTTGGCAGGGATGTCTGAAAAACAGCCCTCCTGAAAAGAAAATCTCTATTCCTAGGCTTGATTTCCAAACAGTATCACTCACTGAATATGAACACGGTCATGCAGGTGACCAAGTCGCAGATGTCTGCAATGAACACATTTGAAAGAAACACTATATACGGCTATGCCCCTGGGAATATATACATTAATGGCACTGGCTAAAGACATTTTAGTTTCTGTTGAGAAAACTGAGTTACGCAATAAGCAATCCACTTACACATTTGCTAGGTCATCATCCTACCTAACAGGAATACAGGAAGTAAATAGGTATTCTGTTTTCTTGTGCTATGAACTTTGCAGAGGTGGGAATGCAACAGGCAATGAATATCCAGAGTATGAAGAATGTGCTCCTTTTTTTGTAAGATTCCATGAAAAAGTCTTGAAGGTAAACAGAATGGCTGAGTGAAAACTTGGATGCTACCTAAAATAAGAAAAAAAAAAGATTACGTGGAAGCTTAGAAATATACAGAGAAAACATGACAGTTACAACAGTGACTTTCAGGAGATAAACTAAAGGTCTGCTGAAAGAAATGGCTTAGACAGCACTCCTCTTATAGCAGTCTTAAAGTTCAAGTTGCAAGATGGAGAAGAGTTTTTCACTAGAGGTGAGAATTCAGAACACCTCTAAGACTCATCCACAGGTGAGCCAAAATCCTGCTTTCCATTATATCATGAAAAGCCAAGATGGCTGACAAATGACTACTAATGATGGAGTAACTAGGAATCGGATCACATGTATTGTACCTGAAGTGTTAAAGGCTCACTCAGACATTAAGAAGTGAGGAAGAAGAGTATGCTTCTCAGTCCAATTGGAGATCCAGACCTATTTGGAGGGGTTCCTGGGAGCATCCAAAATTTCTGATCTATTGAGTAGCCAAACCCAGATATGGAGTTTTTCTCTGCCACAGTGCCTGCATCAGAATCATCTTTGAGAAAACCTACATGCAAAAAGTCTAGAGCCAGGCTTGTCAGGACCACTGAAGAGGGAATCAAAGGGCATCCTGACCTTTTTTGTGCAGAACTTGGAAAGTTATAAATCTGCTTTTAAATGCATATTAAAACTAGGAAAGGAACCACAGATGTGTCTCTTGTGAGTCATACAGAAATTAGAAGAGGTCAATTAAGGAGTCACACAGAAGTTAGAACAGGTCAATTAAAGTTAATTATCTGTGAACTGCGGGTGGAATAAGGAATTAAACCTTCTATTTAAGGGGTAAAATAAAACATTTCAAAGCTTCACTGGAAAAGCTCACTCAGACTCTGCCACAACCTGCTGCGAAGAAAGGTTAGCTTGCTATTGCTTTCTTATATTTTGTATTACTTTACTGCCTTCTTCTATTTTGTATACTGTGGCTTGTTTTATTTATACTGTGTTTTACTTCTATTCTGCTTTTAATTGCATATTAAAGCTAGGAAAGGGACAACAGTTGTGTCTCTTGTGAGTCACACAGAAATTAGAACAGGAAAATTAAGGAGTTACACAAGTCCGAACAGGTTATTTAAGGTTAATTATTTGTGAACTGAAAGTGGAGCTAGATTTAAACCTTATTTAAGGGGTAAAATAAAATATTTCAAAGCTTTACTGAAAAAGCTCACCCAGACTCTGCCACAACTTGCTGTGAGGGAAAGGTTAGTTTGCTTTTGCTTTCTTATATTTTGTATTACTTTACTGCCTTCTTCTATTTTGCATTATGTAGTTTGTTCTCTTTACACTGTGTTTTACTTGTATTCTTCTTTTAACTGCATATTAAAACTAGGATAGAGACCACAGCTGTCTCTCTTGTAAGTCACATATAAATTAGAACAGGTCAATTAAGGAGTCACACAGAAGTTAGAACAGGTTAATTATCTGTTAACTGCATGTGTAACTAGGAATTAAACCTCCTATTCAAAGCTTTACTGGAAAAGCTCACCCAGACTCTGCCACAACTTGCTGCGAAGAAAGGTTAGTTTGCTATTGCTTTCTTATATTTTGTGTTACTTTGTTGCCTTTTCTATTTTGTATACTGTGATTTGATTTCTTTACATTGCGTTTTACTTGTATTCTGGTTTTAAATGCATATTAAAATTAGGAAAGGAACAGCAGCTGTGTCTTGTGAAATTAGAACAGGAAAATGAAGGAGTCACACAAGTCAGAACAGGTCAATTAAGGTTAATTATCTGTGAACTGAGAGTGGAGCTAGAATTAAACCTTCTATTTAAAGGGTAAAATAAAACATTTCAAAGCTTTATTGAAAAAGCTCACCCAGACTCTGCCACAACTTGCTGTAAGGGAAAAGTTAGTTTGCTTTTGCTTTCTTACATTTTGTATTACTTTACTGCCCTCTTCTATTTTGTATACTGTGGTTTGTTTTCTTTATACTGTGTTTTACTTGTATTCTTCTTTTAATTGCATATTAAAACTAGGATAGAGACCTAATCTGTGTCTCTTGTGAGTCACACAAATTTCTTCCCACCCTTCCTTCCTGATGCTGTTGTGTTTTTAAACACAACTGTTTTTCTAGTTGCCTGCCTCTTAAGTTAATTTGATGACATATCTCCTTCTCTCTCCCCTTTTATTTGCTGTTATAAGCACAAAATTATCATTTTTGAAATCATTCCCCTTTAACTATTTACATTTATTGGCCATCCCACTGTATTCCACAGAACCAGAATACAAAGTGCTCACCCACTTTCAATCTATCTTGCTCTTTTAAAATTAGTGGCTCTCCACTTAGACAGCTAAAGCTTAAGTTACCCCCTCTTTCATATTTAATTGCTTAGTGCACCCTGCTGTGCTTAGGATATTAACCTACTTTTTTTCATCTTACCTTTAAAAATCTGCAACATCTATTGCAAGGCCACCAGTTATTGGAGAGCCCACATTCTGCCTCTCAGTAGTCATCTTGGGATTAGTGCTTCTGTTTTCTCCTGGTAAGAGAAGAAGCAAAAGGACATCATTTCCTGGAGACTGCTGATCACCATAGCTTCATAGGAAGGTACTAGGCTATCTGCCGGAGGCATTTATAAGCCTAGCCAGAATGTGTTGGCTTTTGCCACCCCCTTAAATTAGTTCCCTGTGCCTCTGTCCAGCAGAGCCACTGAAGTGATCCCCGGGGTAAACTTTCTGTTTCCCATCCACTCATCAAGGTTTCTTTTGAAGAGTGTTAGTGAGGAGCTCTGCCTAATATAGATTGGAATCTTGTTTCAAGGCATGGGAAATCTCTGGGACAGGACTCTATCCCTCCAGCACGTCATATTTATTGCTGTGGTGAGGTTTAGATCCCTAGACCGTGTGGCTCAAGGGGATGTGGTTTTCTTTAGGTGGAGCATGTCCATCAATTTTGGGTTGGACATGGCCTTGTATGTCAGGCAGAGATCACCTCTGCGTAGGCAGTATGCAACTGAGTACAGCTGGAGTTTCTTCAGTCGAGCTGCATGGGGCATCTGTTTGAAGTCAGTGATCCTCTTGGTAAGGTACATCTGTAGTTTTTCCAGCTGTTGCAGGTGTCTTGTACGGTACATCCCAAATGGGGCATTGTACTCTATGATGGGTCTGATGAGTGATGAGTAGAGGGGCACAATGACCTCTTTTGATCTGGATGCAAACCCTTATGTGATTAGGTAGGCCACATAGAAGGATTTTCTAACCACTTTGGCAATGTGATTATCAAAGGAGAGATTACTATCTACTTGGGTCCCCAGATCCCTTATTACATCTTCCATATTTAGGGGACTACCACCTATGTTGTAGTTTGTGTGTATTTTGTTTTTTCCAAAGGGGATGACTATGCACTTTTTGGCAATTAGCTTGAGTCCATGATTTTGACACCAGGTATCCGTCTCAGTGAGACCCTTTTGGAGGATGTCTGTGTCAGCCGGAGAGTCAATTATAGCCCCTAGTTTGCAGTCGTCTGTGAACTTGGTCAGCCATAGTCCTCCTGTGCTTGCCTGTACCTCTGAAAAGTATATGCAGAACAGGAGGGGTCCTAGGACTGAGCCCTGGGGAACGCCACTTGTAATCGGTTTAGAGTCGGACCTAGCTCCCACAACTTTCACCATGTGGGTTCTGTCGTGAGCCAGTTGGCAACCCATCTTGTGATACAGGGGTTTATGTTCAGGCTGGTGAGCTTGTCTATAATACCAGAATGGGGAATGGTGTCAAAGGCCTTTGCGAGGTCTAGGTAGGCTGTGTGTACCACCTTTCCCTCATCTATAGCATTGGTAACTGTCTCAAAGAAGTCCACCAGGTTTAGGAGGTATGATCTGCCCTTAACAAAGCTGGACTGGGTAGGGTCCAGTGTTTGGAGGTTCCCAATGTCTCTGTTAATGAGTTCCATGATGATGCGCTCCATAGCCTTCAAGACCATGTTAGTCAGGCTTATAGGGCAATAGTTCCCACGGTCTGTTGTGGCTCCACCTTTGTGGAGTGGAATATCCATTGCTGTGCGCCACTCTATGGGTACATAGCCTGTGGAGAGGCTGAGTTTGAGCAGTGCGGTTAGGTAAGGGGTTAGTTCGTCTTTGAGCTTGTGTAGGACGCAGCCTGGGACACTGTCCGGTCTCATTGATGCAGTGTTTTTGGCTTTGGAGAGGGCTGTTTTAACCTGAGTGTTTGTGATTTCAGGGGCTCTATATTCTTCTGGTATGGTTATGGGCCCTTTCGGGGGGGGGGGGTGAGGTTTGCACTGAACCTGTCTGCCAGGATGTTGGCAATATTGGTCGGTTCAGTGTATTTTGTGCCATTCTGCACCAACGCCGAGCAGATCTGAGCATTGCCACTTAGATTCTTGACATAGCTAAAGAATGCCTTGTGGTTATAGTCCTTGGCAATTTTTCTTTCGAAGCTAGCCTTGGATGATTTTATGAGGAATCGTAGTTTCTTGCTGATACTGATCAGGGATGTCTTCCCTTCTTGGGATTTTGCTCTTTTCTGTACTAGTTTCCTCCTTCTGTTGTATAGCTTGTTTATGGCAGGGGTCCACCAGACTGGTTTCCTTTTCTTGGAGGAGTGAGATTTGGTTTTGCTTGGGATAGCACGATCCATGCATTCTTGTAGTTGCCCGTAGAATGCATTAGTAAAGGATTTTGCAGCTTGGACAGTGTTATCATGGGGGCTTTGAAACTTTCCACCTCGGTCTTACGTAACGTGAAGTTTGCTTTTGAAAAGTTTTTCACGGTGGTTTCCTTGATCGGGGTGGGGGCGGAATTTAGATATCCAGAGTGATTTGTTTATGGTAAGATCTAACCAGCGAAGGGTTGACCTCCAGTGTGGAACACTGGTCACTCATGTTGGTGATGACCAGGTCCAATATGTTGTCACCTCTGGTGGGAGTGTTGACCAGCTGGATCCAGGGTGTTTGAGTTTATAAATTCTAGGAAATGTTGGGCAAGGGAGTTAGTGCTGGAGTAGTTCTCCCAGTAAATGTTTGGGTAATTGAAATCACCCAATATTAGGGTGTTTGGTAGGACCTTTATGTTTCCCAGTGTTTCCAGAAATGCGGAATGGGGGTCCTGGGACATGGTGGGTGATCTGTAGCAATTGCAGTTTTGCCCGTTGTTAGTTGTACGTGGATGATCTCTGAAGCATCGTGCTGTGCCACTAACCTGGAGGTGTGGGTATCCTTGATGAATATGGATATGCCCCCACCTTTTGTATTTATGTCCGGGTTCTGTGGCCGAAATGTAATGGTATGAGTTGTAGCCTGGTAGTGCTGGGGTGCTCTTTGGATCCTTAAACCAGGTTTCTGTTACTGCACATATATCGATTTTATCCATACTGAGGAGTGCCTTGAGTGCATGCATTTTGAGGTTTAGACTTCTGGCACTGAGTAGCACTGCCCTCAGTTTTTTGTTACTTGTACTATTTACGGCGGTGGGTTTGTCTTTTGAGCCATGCCTAAAAAAGGGACTATGGGGTGACAAGAGCCTTGGCCAGTACTCGAAGGCCTAAGGGTTACAAGTGCAGGCCGTCTCTAGCAAAGCAGCATGGCTTGTCAAGCATGTCATCCCAGGCAGACAGACACTGGATCCCCTTTGAATGACACCAGAAACTTAGCCAACTGTTGAAATTGATAATTATCTCTTTATACCATGGTATCATTCTTGGTGAGGACAGGATGCTACTCAGGGTTAGGATCATACTGGCCTAGGCTACGTGATCAGAGAGCTCTTCCATGTCTCTTTTCATGTAGTCCAGAGAGGTATGGCTCAGGTCAATCACACCAACATGGACAATGACAGCAACATATCTGTACATGTTATGGAGTGACCTGAGTGCTTGCGTTATGTGGCGGATCCTGGCACCCGACAGGCAGCTAACACCAACCTTCTCCTTGTTCAGCCTTGTGAGTGGGATGTCAATGTGCCTGACTATAGAGTCACCTATTACTAGTGTATTGGGTATGTTATTTTGTCTTAAGGGCTGTGACTTTGTGGCACACTGGTTTTGCAAAGTATGTGTTTCATGGTTTGTGTTGGGGGGGTGGAGGTTGCTTGGATGTCTGCTTTGGAGATCTCTGTTGCTTTTGCAGATTTTTATTTAAGAGCCTCCGAGTATGTTTTCGTGTACTTATGTGTGTTTTTTGCTGGTGCTGGTTTAATGGGTCTATGTGAGACTGATGGTGTGATGCAAGTATTTCCCTTCTCCTCTTGACTGATCCAGTCTTGAGTTGAGAGAGCTTAGCCTCCAGTTTGGCTGTATAATTGCATCTCTCGTATGTATTAGTGTTTGTTGGTAGGAGGAGAGGGTTGTCTGTGTACATGAGGCATTTATAACATTGCCTCAAAATGCCCAGCTTCACCACTTGGACTGGAGAGTACACCTGAAACTGCCCTTTGGACATGCCTGGATAGGTACAGTGAACTGTTTTACTGATTGGCTGGTAAGGTCAAATAGAGAGCCTTGTCCTTCTGTACAGTATAGGGGGATCAAGTGCTAGCCTTTATAAGTACTTGCTATGAGTTCTGAGCAAGTGTTGGGCTGAGAAATGAATGGTTTGAGTGCTTAAGCTGAAAGTTTGTCTAGTTCCAAAGGAAAAATTGAAGAGGAGACTTTGTGGAGCTGGGTATAGTTACACCCTAGTTAACCAGCACTGTCCGGTGCACAAAACCGGGCAAATGCATTTTTTATAGCAGAGAACTGAAAGAGAATTTAGCCTAAAATGGCCAATAAACTACTAATTTCTGGGCTGATACCACTCCTCCAGGGACAGATAAGCTGCTTAAAGCTCCCCTCTCTCACAGGTGAAGAGAGAAACTTCCTTCTATCCAATTATGGTATGGGCAAACACAGAGACTTGTAACACAGCCCTGAATTCTGCACTAACCTGAAAACTGGACTATGCTAGCTTAGAAAGGTGGGAAACAAGTATACGTTTCCTGTTTTATTAGCTTTTTGACTGTATTGCATAGTTCTAGGAATTTCTGTCTAGTTGAGGGGGGTTTTGGTTTTGCACCAGTGCTCCCAGGCTTTATCCTGGATTTTCATTTCTGACTTAGTGGTTTTCTGTAGCCATGAAGAGGGTTGTGCTTTGGTTCTTGAAAGTCTTATGGGGACATGGTAATTAAGGATGCTCCGGAAGGTAGCATTAAAACATTCAACTGCGTCATCAAGACTGAGGTACTTTAGAGGATGCCAGTTACATTCTTTGAAGGATGAGATGAATGTGAGTGGGTTAAAGTTTAGTTTTTTACGTATTTGATGGTAGATGACAGGTTTAGCTTGGTATAGGTATTTTTTGAGTAGGAATGTTAGGGAGTGATCACTGAGGCTATCTGATAAGCTGCCTGTTATATACGACTGGGGGCTCTTACTGACTAGTATCCAATCCAGGGTAGTGTGCTTGCTGGAGTTTTTATTTATCCTGGTTGGCGACTGGACTAGTTGGGTGAAGCCATGAAGGTTTACATGATGGGTTGGATGGCTGCCAGAACAGGATTGCCAGTCAATATTGAAATCACCTAAAATTATAGTTTCTTGGGGGAGATGGTGGATAGACCAGCTGAGGAGGTTTTCTAGTGGAGGGATGTTTTGGCCAGGTGGGAAGTAGCATCCAATTATGTTGATGGTTTTGTTTTGGTTTATTTTGAGGTTGGTATATATTATTTCTTCATTGCCTATTTGTGGAGCTGATGATTTTAAGATCTGGATGTTTAGATGCTGTTTAAATATTATAGCTACACTGCCTTTCTTGTTTAGCTGCTCTACTCTTAGTGTGCCATAACCGGTAGGGAGGATTTGCACACTGGTAATGTGAGGTTTTAGCCAGGTTTCTGTCAGGATGACTATATCTGGGGAGTACAAGTCTATGGTGGCATGGAGTTCATGAACTTTGTTGGACATACTTCTAATATTTAGGCTTAGTAGAAGGAAGTCACTTGGCTTTCTATTGTCTGTGATATGGAGAAGTTGTGGTTTCTAGTCTGATTATGAGGATTGGGGTTGGAGATGATAGGGCCAGGGTTGGGATGGATGTCTCCACTTAGGGCTAGTTTTGATATGCATGACGTTATTAGTTTTCTCAGTTTTTGAATGTGTTTGTTTATTAGGGAAACTTTATGATTGTGTTCTGTGGGTAATAGTTATGGTGGGAGGGTTACTATGTTAAGTTGTAGGGATGCTTATGTTTCAGTAATATAGTTGGTAGAATATGTGGGGGGGAGTGCAGAGGGATGGTTCTTGAGTTGGTGGGAGGGGAGCTGAGTGAGGGTGAGACATGAGTGGTGGTGTGAGTAGTAGTACAGTGGTAGTGGTTGAGTGGGGGAATGATGGAGCTTTGGTAGGATGTAAGATACGCAAGGAGAGTGCATGCAGTGAGCATAGGTAAGGTATGCTTGTACATGTTAGTTGAAGAGGTGTGATAGTAATGGGAAGATGGAGGAGGTAGTGTTGGGCTAGCGAGGAACAGTATGACCCAGTCAAAGTCCATGTGGGTGTAAATGACCTGAGACAGACCTCCCTAGACTATATAAAGACAGACAACATGGAGCTCTCGGAATATGTGTCCCACTCTGGTATGAGCCTAGCATTGAGCAGTACTTGACGTTCTCCATGGATGATGCCACAATATGAACAAAAGATGACTGACCTTAATAAATGGCTTAGTTTCTGGTGTCATTCTAAGGGGGTGCAATATTTGTCAACATGGAAGGAAATGGTCAACAGACCATGCTGCTTTGCCAGAGATGGTCTGCACCTCTCCCCTCTAAGCCTTTGAATATTAGCTAAAACATTGTCTTCCCCCATAGTGCCTTTTTTAGCAATGCCAAACTGAAAGTACTTCTGACATAGCAAATCAAAACCAAGAAAATCTAAAGGTATTACTGCTCAATGCTAGGAGTCTAAACAAAAAAACCCACTCCCTAGAAGCTCTCCCCATCCTAAAGAATGCTGATATCTGTACGGTCACTGAGGCATGGTTTAAAGCTGAGGAGAGCACACTGACAGTGCAAGGTTATAATGCCTTCCACACATTTAGACTAGCTACTACACAGACAGGGACTAAAGGTGGAGGTGTCTCGATTTACATCAAAAATAAATATACCTCAAGGCTGGTCAAACAGGACAATGCAGCTGAGCTGCAGTATGTTCAAATCACCATAGGCAAAATCCAATACCACTTCCTTGCTATAGATCCCTCTCTATGACCAGGAAATCCATATCATGTATTTAAACTTGCTGGAAAAACTCACCATCCAACCTAATACCATATTCATATGTGCCTTGAATTACACCATTATTTACTGGGAATCCTATTCAACACCAAATGGACAGGCACAGAGATTCCTGGGTATTGTAAACACAAACTCCCTGGATCAGACTGTCAATACACCAACCAAGGGTGCAACCATACTGGATCTGGTACTCACTAAAATGGGAGAGTGCTGCACACCCCTTAGTGTAATGTTTTCCTTGGTGAGATCAAATGACAAGATGGTCTCCTCTGAAGTAAAAATAAAACCTGGACCCCAGCTAAACCTGGAATATTCAGGAACTACTCTAAGGCTAATGTCCTTCTATTAAGTAATAACCTGGCAACATTTAAAGCCCTCATAAAACCTGAGAACACTGCTGCCTATGCAGAACTGTTCACAGAAACCCTATACAAACATGTTAATAGCTACATAGAGGCAGACATGCCCACCAGAAAGAGGTAGAGAACTAAGTCATAAAACCAGCCACCCTGGTGGCATCACAAATCAACAGGCCGTATAACAGAAGGAAGAAAATCATGGCAAAAATTAGGAGGTGCAGCACCCATCAGGACAAAAGCACTCCCATTTGCTAATGAAAATTTTATGTGAGGGGTTTGAAGCATCATACTATAAATAGGGACACAGAATAGTAGTAGTGAAATATGAGGCTTCATAAACTGTGAATAAGAAATGGTACAAACTGATTTATAAAAAGTGGGACATAAAGGAAAGTCAGAAGATATTAAAGATGGGGTGGTAAGAAAAAAATTGTTTTTAAAATGCTCTATAACTTAACCTCTTCCTTCTCCTTATATGATAACTAAACTCATGCTTTTGGCTACTAGTGACTGATAATACTTTCTCTGTATTTATTATTTTTTCATCACTTGTTTATACTGGTACAATAATGCTGATTAATATGTCTCTGTTTATACCTCTCTGATTGAATTCATCTGGCAACCAACAACATTTCTGCTTTTATGTATATATTTTGTATATATTACTGTAATAAAATCAACTAGATTCCTGCGTTTATGTATATATTCTGTACATATTACTGTAATCACTATATGTAACGTTGTTTCTACTTCTGTACCAATTAATGTTTAATTTTTTTCTGTATCTATGTTCTTGTCGGAACTTTTCTCCCCCGGGGCCTACACTGAAAATGGGCTCTTTTAGGTCCAGTGGACTTTCCCAGTAAACAAATGCAATAAAACAAATAAATAAAATAAAATAAAATAAATGATTCCAGCTTTCACACAAAGTGAGAAAAGATTTGGAATAAGCAGTAAGACATTATATATGACTGATAAAGGATTTGTCTCTAATTTCTCCAAATATTTTGGGTAGTTAATACAGTGAAATGCACCCCATTCTAGAGCCATGGTATGATTACAGTACAAGAAATTAATATTGCTTCAATCTTTGATGCTTACCAACATTACTTTTCTCAGCACTCTAAAAATATGGGAATGATACCCAAGAATTACACTCTGAAAGACAGTTTTATATACATACATATATATATATATATATATATATATATATATATATATATATATATATATATATATATATATATGTGCATGTGTGTGTGTGTGTGTGTGTGTATTAATATATATGGATATGTGTATGTGTGTGTATATATATATATATATATATATATATATATATACATATATATACACACACACACACACACACACACATGCATATTTATATGGCATTACTGTAGCTATACACACACACATGAAGGCATAAGAACAATATTGCTACGATTAAGATTCTGAAGAAGTGTGTAGTACATGAAATAATGTTTACTGAGTTTAAAATATAGACATTGTATGTTATGATAATAACAGCAATAAAGATGCTGTTTCCACACAAACCCATTACTAGAAAGGCTCACCCAGACTCTGCTAAACTTTGCTGGGAGGGAAAGGTTAGCTTGCTTTTTATTTGTTGCATTACTTTGCCTTTTTCTATTTTAAATACTGTGATTTGTTTTATTTACCTTGTGTTTTACTTGTATTCTTCTTTTAATTGCATATTAAAACTTGAAAAGAGACCACAGCTCTGTCTCTTGTGAGTCAAGCAGAAATGTTTCCCCCACCCTCACACCCAGTTACTGTAGTGTTCTTAAACACCACTGATTTTCTAGTTGTCTTCCCCCTTAATTTGACCACATATCTCATTTCCTCTCTGTTTTTACTGGCTTGTGTGAGTAAGCACAAAATTAACATTTTGTGAAATCACTCCTCTTCAACTATTTAAATTTATTGGTCATCCTACTGTATTCTATAGTACCAGAATACAAACGTGACCACCCCCTTTCAATCTATCTTGCTGTTTTAAACATAGTGACTCTCCATTAAAACTTAACTTTTTAGACAGGTAAAACGTAAGTTACCTACTTTCACACACATCTAATTCTTCTAGTGCACACTGCAGTGTTTAGGATAAACCATTTTTTTTTTCATCTTAACTTTAAGCATCCCTGTGACTAGCACTTGCTTTAAAACCTGCTGGAAAGCACTAGGAAGTCTTAAACTGATACAAGCACTCAACTCTCCTTGTTAATAAGGAGAAATTAATGGTAGGCATGAAACAGCCTATAATTGCAAAGCAAAAAAAACAAAGCACCAAACCAGGCATGCCCAAGGGTAAGCTTCCGGTGATTTCTCCTGTCCATCTGATGAATCTGAGCATACTGGGGCAATGCAGCAATTGCCTCATGTACACAGACAACCCTCTCCTCCTACCATCCAATACTATAACCTGTGAGAGATGCACTTACATAGCCATACTGGAAACAAAGCTCTCTCCACCCAAGATTGTGATAGACAGTCAAGAGGAGAAGGGTAACACACACACTACACCTCAAGCAGAACATAGCCCTTCTAAACCCACACCACCATCATCCACACATATCAGCACTAAACCCACATATGTGGAGGCCCTTAACATTAACATGCCCAAGCAACAAGGATCACCGAAGCTGAAACACAAACACTAATAACAACCAAAGTGTCACATAGCTCACAACACCAGTGTGCCACCCAACAACTGCCCCTAAGGCAAGACAACGTACCCAACACTTTAGTCATACGTGACTCTATAGTCAGGCACACTGATGTCCCACTCACCAGGCTGAACAAGGAGAAAATTACATGCAGCTGCCTTTTGGTTGCTAGAATCTGCCACATAATGCATGCAATCAAGTCACTCCACAACTAGTACAAATATGACTCTGTCATTGTCCATGTTGGAGTGAATGACTTGAGACGTACCTCCCTGGACTACATGAAAAGAGACATGGAAGAGCTCTCGGATCATGTGACCCAGGTAGGTATGACCCTAGCCCTGAGTAGCATCCTGCCTTCACCCAGAATGATACCACAGTATAAGGACAAAATGATTGACTTCAACAATTGGCTAAGCTTCTGGTGTCATTCAAAGGGGATCCAGTATATGTCTGCCTAGGACGACATGATCGACAGGCCACAATGTGATGATGGTCTGCACCTGTTGCCCCTGGGATTCAGGTTACTGGCTAAGGTTGTTGCCTCTCCTATAGTGCCTTTTTTAGGCAAAGTTCAAAGGACAAAACCACCACCGTAACAGGTACAAACATGCAAAATCTGAAGGTAATGCTACTCAATGCTAGAAGTCTAAACCTCAAAATACACTCTTTCGAGGCACTCCTAAAAATGGAGAACATCGATATCTGTGCAGTAACTGAGACCTGGTTCAAGGCTGCAGAGAGCACTCCTGCAATACCAGGCTACAACTCTTACCTCACTTTTCGGCCACCAAACCAGGACCGAAACACTAAAGGTGGAGGAGTGTCCATATTCACCAAGGATATTCACAACACCAGGCTAGTTGCCCAACACAAAGTGTCTGATATTCTCCAGGTGCAACTAACACTAGGTAAGACTGCAATCCAAATTGTAGCTTGCTACAGATCCCCCACCATGCCCCAAGATTCTCACTACACTTTTCTAAACATACTGGAAAATATTAAGATACAACCAAACACCCTAATACTGGGTGATTTCAACTACCCTGCCATTAACTGGGAAAACTACTCGTGTACCAACACCTTTGCCCAACGGTTCTTGGAATTCATAAATTCCAAAGCCCTGGATCAACTAATCCTTAGTCCTATCAGGGGCTCCAATATCTTAGACCTGGTCATTACCAACATGGGAAATCGATGCTTCACACCTATGGTAACCCCCTCGTTGATCAGGTCTGACCATAAGCTAATTACCCTTGACATCCACATCCCACCCCCACTACCCAGTAAGGAAACCTCTGTAAAAAACTTCTCCAAAGCCAACTTTATGCTACTCAAGTCAGAAGTGACAAACTTCATGACACCAATGCAGACGGGAACTGAAGGTTTGACTGCTGAATCCTACACTAAGGCACTTTACGAGCATATCCACTTGTGCATGAATCATGCCATCCCCAATAGAACCAAGACGCTCTCCTCCAAAAAAAGGAAGACAATCTGGTGGTCCCTTGCCATAAACAAATATTACAACAAAAGGAAGAAACTGTTGCAGAAAAGAGGAAAATCCCAGGATGCAAAAAACTCCCTTACAAGCCTCAGTAAGATACTGAGATCTCTCACAAAATCCTCCAAAGCTAGTTACGAAAATAAAATTGCCAAAGATTCCAAAGACAACCACAAGGCATTCTATAACTATGTCAAGAATCTAAATGGCAATGCTCATATCTGCTCTGAACTACAACAGAATGGCATTAAATATACTGATCCCAAGGATATTGCCAATATCCTGGGAGATCGATTCAGTGCAAACATCACTCCCATCTCACCCCCTAAAGGGCCCATCTCAATACTGAAAAATTGCCAAATTCCAGTAATAATGGCCACACAGGTAAAAAACGCACTCTCCAGAGCTAAGAATACAGCATCCATGGGACCAGACGACATCCCAGGCTGTGTACTACATGAACTACAAAATGAACTGGCACCTCACCTAAGTGTCATGTTTAATCATAGCCTCTCCTCAGGCTTCGTGTTCGCTGAGTGGCACACAGCTACAGTTATCCCACTTCACAAGGGGGGGATCCACCTTGGATCCTGGAAACTATTTGCCCCATCAGTCTAATGAGCCTGATCTGCAAGGCCATGGAATGTATTATCATGGAACTTATAAACAAAGACATTGGCAACCTTCAAACACTGGACCCCACCCAGTTTGGGTTTGTGAAGGGCCAGTCTTGTCTCCTGAACTTGACTGACTTCTTCAAATCAGTCCCCAGAGCTGTGGATGAGGGTAAGGTGGTCCACACAGCCTATCTGGACCTCGCCAAGGCCTCCAACACCATCCCCCACTCTGGAATCATAGATAAACTTACTAAGCTGGGTATTAATCCCTACGTCACTCGATGGGTTGCCAACTGGCTTACTGACAGAACCCACACTGTAAAAGTAGCCGACTCCAAATCCAGTTCCAGACAAGTGGAGTACCTCAGGGTTCAGTCCTGGGACTACTCTTGTCTGGCATCTACTTGTCTGAAGTACAGGCCAACACTAAGGGACTCTGGCTAACAAAGTTTGCAGATGACTGCAAACTGGGAGCCATTACTGAATCCCCACATTATGTGGATATTCTACAAAAGGGCCTTACAGAAACATGCTTGGTGCCAGAGCCATGGGCTCAAGCTCAATGCCAAGAAATGTACAGTTATCCCCTTTGGGAAAAAACATGCACCCATGAATTACCACATAGGTGGAAGTACACTAAACACCGAAAGTGTGATAAGATACTTAGGGACACAGGTGGACAGTGGTCTCACCTTCGATAACCACATCGCCACAACAGTCAGGAAATCCTTCTATGTGGCACACCTCATCACTAAGGGCTTTTCATCCAGAGAAAAGGAGGTCTTTCTCCCACTGTACTCATCCCTCATTAGACCCATTATAGAATACAACGCCCCGTTTGGTATGTACCTTTCAAGACATCTGCAACAACTGGAAAGGCCGCAGAAATGCCTCACTAAAAGAATCACAGGCCTAAAGCAGATGCCCTATGCTGACTGTCTAAAAAAACTCCACCTATACTCTTCCGCATATCGTCTACTCAGGGGCAATCTCTGCTTAACATACAAGGCCATGTCAAATCCAGAGCTGTTGGATATGCTACACTTAAAGAAATCCCAATCCCTCAGAGACACACGCTCCAGGGATCTAAACCTTGTCATCACAATGAACAAAACATGCTGGAGGGATAGGTTCCTGACCCAGAGACTTCCCAGACTCTGGAATAGACTGCCCATACATGTCAAGCAGAGCGCCTCTTTGGCCCTCTTCAAAAGGAACTGTGATAATTGGATGGGAGATAGGAAATTCACCCCAGGATCACTTCAGTCGCCCTTGATAGACGGGTCCAGGGAAGTAAATACTGTGGGAAGAAATAGCCAGGGAATTGTTATGGCTAGGCTTGTATAGGCCCTAGGGCCGGTAGTCTAGTACCAACCTATGAACTTTTGTTCATTCAACAAGAAAAACGAAAATCTTCTGCTTGGATCCCAAAGACTTGCACCTACAGGCATCCATCATCTCCACTGGCATTATATCCAAACCCCCCCATGGGATCAGCGGCATCAGGGAATGGAGCTGACTGTAACCACACAAACCTTTACATAGTTAATGTGAAGGATGAATTCAGTGTTAACTGGAATCCTAAAATTTTTGAGACTAGGAAAAAGACAGCAGCAGAAAATTCCTACTTCTCCCTGGCAGAAAAATCTATAGTGGCCCTTTGTTCTGGAGAAACTGAAACTATACTATTAATTCTGACAATTGCAGTTTTTTCTGAGGATGAGACATTGGGAATATTCAGTAGTTATCTTAATATGACATATAGAACTTGCTCTTCCCAGGTGTTGCTTCTCCAAGGTGAAGTAAATAAAGCAAGCCACCTGAATACCACTGAAGTTTTCAGAGAAAATATGACTGCTGAAAGGATTATCAGAAATAAGTCCACTTGAGGACATTACTGAAGGATGAGAGGAAAAAAGGCAGTCTGATATTCAGGAGGTAATTACTGAGATTTAGGCAAATTGTTCCCCCTAAATAATTAAGAAGTTTCAAAAGAAGAAGAAAGAGGGTTGTGCATCCCATCTTCCACTTTAACAGCTTTACCCCTCACTGTTTTTTTTTTTTCAGTTATCATCTAGGAGATTTCGACTGAATCAGACACCCCTTGTCACATTCTTGGCCACTGTGTCTGTGGCATCAAAGGTAAGCAGCCTACAAAGAATCCCATCATGACCTCAGTATGAGGGTAATTTTCAAAATCTTCCTACTCCACCAAATTATGGTGATGTGGCAGCTTTTCCAAGGCCTGCATGTCTGACATAACTTGGAAATAACACATACATGACAAGTCAAGAGGAAGAATGTGGCAGAAATACTTTGGCAAACCTGTCAAAACAAATGGGCACTACCTGGGAGAAGTCAGCTGCTGAAACTGCTGTGAACACTGTTGGGCAAATAAAATAACAAAGCAATCTGCTTTGGAATACCTATTTAGAAGAGAAGACTATGTGGGACTGTATGATACAAACAGACTGTCGTCTTAGGTGAAATACAACCAAATCCAGTCTAGTTCCTTCCAACATTCAGAAATATCATCCCTAACAATTAGGCTCCAACAGGGGGTAAGCAAGGTCTCAGATACAGAATGTCACAGATGAGGCATTTATAAACATCTGTGTGAAAGGTCACAGGACACGCAGTCATCTAAAGTAAACTGCATAAGCTTAAGGGCTTCTCAAAAACACGGTCTTGTGAAGAAAGGAGATTAAATTTTCCTCTCAGTTTTCAACACAAGGATCACCATCTCTTCAGGATTGACTAATAATGAGGATTCTGAATGTTAGGGAGATGCATGCTTTTATCAAGCTCTCCTAGATCCCCCTCCTGTACTCTGTTCTCATGGGTGGGTGGGAACAGAAATTGAGTGCCAGAATAAAGTCATAAATCATGACAACCAGTGATCAAAATGGAGGCAAAAACAAATGCAAACACCTGGATTTGGCAGGACAGAATGCAGCCTGGCACAAGCAACCCATCAAACTGCTGAATTCTGCCACCATGTATCCATTCAGTTAACTGCCATTATGTTCTGAACTTACACTGCAGCATCCCTACAGTGTCATCATCCCTGGTAAGATCTGACCACAAAGCGGTCACTTTCGAAGTCATCATCTCCCCATGACCCCCCTCAGCTAGGGTCAAACAACAAAACTTCTCCAAAGTTGATTAAACCTCCTGAAGGAAAGTATAAGCAGCTTCACAGCCCCCCCCCCCTCCCCATAGGAACTGGCACATATGTCCAAACCAACACCAAAGTAATATATGAGCATTTATATAGCTGCATGGAATCAGGCATACCTGACAGGACAAAATCCTCCTTCTCAAGGAAGAGTAAACCTGTCTGGTGGACATCTGCAATAAATAAACTCTATAATAAAGGAAAAAAATGCTGTCCAGGACCAAGAAGAAGCAGGTGCCTAACTGGAAGCAATCTCTCCTTAGCCTGAACAAGCAAATAAGAGCACTAGTGAAATCCTCCAAAGCAAACTTCGAGTCCAAACTGGCCACATCTACTCAAGACAATCATAAGGCCTTCTTCATATATGTCTGCAATCTCAAAGGAAGCACCCAGATCTCCTCAGAACTGGTGGTCAAGGACACCACATACACAAACGCTGTAGATACAGTCAACCTGCCAGCAGACAGGTTCAGTGAAAACTTCACCCCCTCTGTCCCCCCATCAGCAAAACAGGACATCCCCAGTACCTGGCCCCTTCCCCTTATCTCTAGGCTCATAGGTTCATACAATAGTTTCCCACTATATTCCATTTCACCCTATTTCTGTTAGCAGGCCATTATAATTCCCTCCCTGGGTGAATTTCCTCAGGGCCACTTTCCTGACCCTGTCTTGCATCAAGAGTCCTCTTTCCTGGGGTGAAAGGTCCTTTCACCCATCCCCATGAGGCACTCTGCTTGTCATGGTCCTCTGAGACCCCTCCCCTATCCTCCACATTATTTATTTATTGTATTTTGAGTCTCTGGATCAGGAGAGCGATGAGTCTGGAGGGATTGGGATTTTTTAAGTGTAGCATGTCCAATAGCTCTTTTTAAGCAGTGCTTTGGGATTGTTTAGCTAGCATCGCCAACAGCTGAGGGCTATATATGAGCCTTGTATGTTACAGGTTATAGCCATAGTCTTTATATGCATGCTTTAGCTGAGTTTTTAAGATTTTGTGCATCTTTCATCTGCTTAGGCCTGTGATTCTTTCCACTTCCGAGGCCTTTCATTGTATTGCAGAATACTTGAGGGAAATGTACCAAATAATCTATTCCTTTTTATAATGGAAAAAAGTCTTCGGAAATGCACAGGAGCCTGGATGAAGGATTTCTGGATGAAAATATGTAGCGGATGAGGTGTGCCAATGTATGATGTTGTTATGACTAAGTCTCTTATCACACTTTCTGTGTTTAGTGTACTGCCTGTGTCCCTAAGTTCATTATCACACTGTTTGTTATTAGTGTGTATAATAAATTCATAAGTAATTCATGGATTTGAACAACATCAAAAGCCAAGCATGGCATTCTTTCTGCAAGCTTTGAAAGCATCTGTGGCACTTGGCATCTTTTTCTGAAAGGCCCTTATTAGCAGACATCGCAAATTTGGGAAGTCATACGGCAGTCAGTTTTGTTAGTGTTCTTAACTTGAGTAGAAGAGTGTTAGAGTGTTGACCCCCCTCCCAGAACCTGAGATGGGCCATTGACTGTCTGAGGTACCTGAACCCTTTTTGTCTGGCTGCTTTTTTTGTTGTGTGTTTTCATCAGTAAGCCATTCTACAACCCAGCCATTGACATAGGATTAATGCCCAACTTAGGATAATGCCCTATGATTCCAGAGTATGGGATGGTTTTAAGTGGGGGATGAAGGTGTAGATGTTGGCTGTCTTAGATAGGTACCCTGTGTCCACCTACCCTTCCTACCTTGTCCAGAAGTCGATTCACTTCAGGTTCAAAGTCAATCAGGTTCAGGAGACCAGACCTTCACAAACCCCAGTGCTTGAAGGTTGTCCAGTGTTTGAAGGTTGTGTATGATTGTTTATATCCATGGCCTTGCAGATAAGCTGGCCTTGCAGATAAGGCTTGGTCAGACTGATGGACGGTAGTTTCCGGGATCCGTTGGTGTGGGATAACTATAGCTCTGCGCCCTCAGTGGGCCAGCAGAAACCTGCGCTGAGGCTATGATTAAACATACAATTGAGGTAGGTGGTGAGGTGATTAGAAGTTCATGTAGTACACAGGTAGATGTCATCTGGTCCCATGGATGCTGTATTCTTGGCTTTAGAGAGTGCATTTTGTACCTGTGTGGCCGTTATTACTGGAATTTGGCAATCTTCCGGTATTGAGATAGGGGAGCAAGGTATCACTGTCCTCTCAAAGGCAAAAAATACAGCCTCCATGGGACCCGACGATAACATCCCAGGCTGCATCCTACATGAACTTAGACAGGAACTTGCAGCACCATTAGGCATCCTATTCAACCAAAGCCTGAGTACTAGCTTCATCCCAGCCGAGTGGAGGACAGCTACTGCCATCCCTTTGCACAAAGGTGGAGCGTCCACTAATCCAGGAAATTATAGACCCATCAGTCTAACTACCCTGATCTGCAAGGCCATGTGGATTATCATGGACTTCATTAACAAGGACACTGGCAACCTCCAGATACTCGATCCCACACAGTCTGGTTTCATCAAGGGGAGGTCATGCCTGCTAAATTTGGTCGACTTCTTTGAGACAGTCACCATGGGCATGGACGAGGGGAAGATGGTGCACACCACCTACCTTGACCTGGCTAAATCCTTCAATACTACTCACCACTCAAGTATAATAGATAAACTCTCTCAACTAGGCATCAGTCTATATGTTACCAGATGGGTGGCAAACTGGCTCACTGATAGAAATCATCTAGTCAAAACAGGGGAAGCCACCTCGAGTAGTAGACCCATAACAAGCAGTGTATCCCAGGGATCAGTCTTGGAGCCTCTGCTGTTTATGATATACTTTTCTGAGATGCAGGCCAAAACCAGTGGGATATGGCTGACCAAGTCTGCAGGTGACTGCAAGCTGAGTGCTGTCATCAATTCCTCTAATGATATGGCATCCTTCAAGAGGGTGTCGCCCAAACACATGACCGGTGCCAGAAACATGGCCTCAGACTGAATGCCAAAAAATGCATCATCATCCCCTTTGGGGAAGAGTGATGTCTCCACAAATTATCACATTGATAATAAGGTCCTAAGCATGCAATCAGTCATGAGGGGACTTGGGCACCCAGACTGATAGCAAACTGACTTTTGACCACCATGTTGCCTCCGTTGTAAGGAAGGCTTTCTACATGGCCCACCTCATTAGTAAGGGTATCTCATCTAGGGACAAGGTGGTCATAACATCCCTGTATTCTTCCCTTATAAGAACCATTATTGAGTACAATGCCCCTTTCAACATGTACCTCGCAAAGCACATACAGCAGCTGGAGAGACCACAGAGGTTCCTCACCAGAAGAATCCAGGGCCTCACACATCTACCCTACACAGAAAGGCTAAGGGCCCTGTCCCTCTACTCAGTCTCCTACAGACTCCTCAGAGGTGACCTCTGTCTGGCATACCAAGCAATCTCAGACCCCGCCCTGATGGGATTGCTGCATATCGGCAAGTCAAGCTCCACTCGAGTAACCCACACGCGTGACCTCATGACCTGTGACATCAATAGGATTTGTTGGCAGGACAGATTTGTGTCCCAGAGATTCCCCTTTTGTGGAACAGACTCCCTTTCCATGTCAAGCAGAGTGCCTCATTAACCCTTTTAAGCACAGCCTGGATAACTGGATGGGGAACAGAAAATACACCCCTGGGATTAAACATGTGTCCCTGCTGGGCAGTGGCCTAGGGTGCTGACTTGTTGGAGCATGGGCTTAATTCTTGGCTAGGCTTGTAATGGCCTCACAGCCAATAGCCTAGTAACTTCCTATGATCCTACGATGCTATGATCTTAATAAAACCCAACATGGGAACAAGGAAGGATGGTCACCCAAAGCAGGCAGTGGAAGGTTGGGTCAGTCTCAAACTTTCATTAATGAATGTCAAACTACCGGACAGGGATGAAAAGGCATAATTTCCTGAGCCTGAATTCAGAAGTATAAGCATTTCCAGTGGGACACAAAAGCCTGCTCCTCACTTGTCATAGGGATATCAACAAACCCCAGTGAGTAAAGATATCTATGAATGAATCTAAAGTCTTTTTCTGAATAATGGCAGCTACAAGGCAACTTTACACTTCACCTGATGCCCACCCAAAGAGAATGACCAAGACAACCTTATTGTAATAAGAATGCTAAAAGATTAGATGTGGGACAGGAAGTCACTATAGGTACACTGAACACAGAAGCAGAGATAGGCCAGAGTGTCTTAGATGTGGGCAATGAGTCCTCTACCTGTAGCTTTTCTGCTCCTGTCTGGGATCAGTGGATAGGCCCTCAGGCATTTTGCGGCTGGGTCCACTCAATTACTCCTAAGTATTAGGAAACAATAAGGATGTTGAGTTTCTTTCTGATGCTACTGAATAAGCATAGACAGCTGTAGCAGTTGCCAATATCATTACTAAGGCTCAAGCTAAAAAGATGGTACTTATTGCAGTCCTGCTTCACCTGAACTCAGTTATCTTTTCTGAGCCTTTACTTCTTAGGCACAGAAAGTAAGGACTTTCAAACATTGCACATTAGGAGGAAATCCGAACTATGCAAGTAATTAGAAAGAAATGGAGGACACTGAGGTGCACACTCTCCCTGAATCTGGCAGAAGGCCATTATGTAAAAGATTGTAAAAACTCAAGAAATTTAAGAAAAAAAATGCAAGCAGGTCAATTAAATAAGTGCCCAGTATCTCACCAAATGCAGAGGACACCCAAACATCAGATCTTCCATTCTGGAAGTAACCAAATAAGTTGTGTTTCAATATGCCTCATGTAAGTACTTCATCTACTCTGGAAAGGATCCACTGTGACCATTACAGGACATAACAATTCTGCACATATGTAATGGGTACAGCTATCATTGTGTTCTATCACTACTGGAAGAGAGATGTGAACAAGGTACTCTAAGGTATTTGTGTGATCATCACATTGAGTTCTGCGAGTCCAGCAGTTTATAGCTGTGTGCATTCTAGTTAACAGCATCGTTACTGCTACTACTAATTCCCAAATAATAAGCTTCAAAGCACTTATGCTCTCTCTACCCTGAATACACTGAGAGTCTTTGACTCTTCAGATGCACTGTGATGAGCAAATCCAGTCCTTGCAGTAAGACCTGTCTTAATATGAAGCTCATTGCTAGCTGAAAAATAAAATCTAAGACAGTATGTTGAAGTTTAGAAGTCTGACCATAATCATTGCAAGACTGTGCAAGAGATCCATTAGCTAATTCAAGCTGAGATATAGTCCCGCACTGGACCTGGTGATTTTGAACCTCTTGTAATGTAAGAACTATAAATATCCCCATTCTACAAGTATCTGCTACAGTTTTACAGCATTTCACAAATACAGCCAAAGCAGAGAATAACCGAAAGGGTAACAGTTTTTTGTCAAAATGGAATCCGAGAACTTCAATGAGCAAGATGAATCAAGAGAAGTAGGCAGCTCTTCTACATGTCTAATACAACAAACCAATATCCTAAACACAGCAAAGGAAGGAGAAATGTGTACTGAATGTAGTCAGGATTTTCTGCATTCCAAGCATCAGTCAACTCCCAGACCATGAGAGTCTCTTTTAGAAAATACCTTTAGCTATAAGCAGTCTAATCTCATGGAATACTCCAAGTTGTTGCCCTTTGGAGACGGAGAATCAGGGAAATGAGGCAGAATTGGGAACTCTTATAGTGCAGGTTCACTCCAACAGTAATACAGCCCATACATTAGCAGTACTGTCTAAGTCTAGGCATGAAGAAGTCAGACAACAAGCCAGGCCATGAAGGAAGAACAGAGCTCAAACTACTCATGAATGACACAAAAGGAATGGCTTTAAGAAATATTCAGATTCACAGTTTTGTTTTATACAAATGGATTTGGGAGAGTTGTTCTTCTGTATGACATAAGTTATTTTAATGACCATTTGGTATTGTAAATGCTCTTGTTTTTGTGACTGCTACTTATGGAATTTGGGCTTTTCCTACTGAGGGCAGTCAATCTCTGGTGTTATGCCTTTTATGGTAATGACACATTTTTCAAGAACTCATGGCATCATGTCATAATGCTTCTCAAATTTTGCATTTTTTTTTATTTATTAGTTGACGATTTCAACAGAAAAAGCTTGGCATTTCTTAGACAGGCATCTCTTCTTTGGACCATATCAAAGGAAAAAGTTCTACGCCTATAGATTAACAAGGTAAAGGGCACAACTACTAATAAAAGAAGCTCCATTGTTCCATTGACAGTGTTTAGATAGGAAACATTTTGTATCGGGTGTACCTCTCACTAAATCATTGGAAAGGGATTTATAATATGTCCAAGTTGTTTAAAAACTGCCATAAGCCTAAATGGTTGTACACTTCCTTGTTCCACTGTTTATTTACTGTGATTCAATCTAGTATTCACTCACTCAGGAGATTGCTATGCTAATGGCTTAAGAGCACTTACAAGTCTATGTTTTTTGGACAATTTGTGACACTGGGGGGCTGCTATTTCCTTTAAGTCCTTTGGAGTTGAGAAGAGTACTAGGCTGACATTTGTCAGGACTACTTAAGTGCCTCCATAACGATGGAGAGCACAGTTGGTACTATATGGTACAACACATTGGTCTGTGGCTTTGGTAAGTTCCAATACTCCACTGATTTCTGTTGGGATTTGCTATCTTTACTGCCGCACAGAGTTTGGTTATTCAGTATATTTCCCAGCTGTGTGGAGTATGCATGTTCTCCTTGTGTTCACACTAGCTTCACCAGGGTTTTGGTTTCCAGCCATATCACAGACACATGGCAATGGGTGGACTGGTGAATCTCTAAAGCGTCCAGAGGATATGCAATGTAAGTGTGCATCTACATCTTGTAACAGACTTCTGTCTTGTCCAGGACTGGGTCATTGCTTTACATGTGGTGAGTGCTGGCTTAGGGTCTGGTTTCTCTGTGACCTAGAAAAGGATAAAATGAGTACCAGAAAATGAATGAATAAACATTTACATTTTGTAGCATCACTAACTTCAGAAATAGCATCACATCACTAGGTGAGCAGTGGGACTATCCTTGTAAGTGGAGTCCTCCTTTTGTGGTGGACAAATAAGTCAGCAAGAGAGATGTCAATGAGGAATACTACCATAAGCAGTTACACTCCATTTCTGATAGAGACTAGGCCTGCTTCTTTTCAGAGAGCTCATTCACTAAAAAGGCCTCAACAGTAAATAATGAAGTTCTGCATAAACAGTCTGAGTGACAAGGTATCCAGCACTCTAGTAACCAATTCTGAGAGATCTTATTCTCCTAAACAGAAAGCAAGCACTTAGTCAGTCTTTTTCACTAAAGTCTTTAATGATGCAGAAGGTAGCTTCATTGTTAAAGTCACTGGTGGCTTTTACATATTTCCTTGCTAAAATTGGTCTTGACATAACCCACTGGTCTGTAAAATTGTGCTGCCTGATTACACCTGCAGGACATCATCCAGGTGAATGTCACAGAGCTTGCATGGTGAATAATTGGTGCAGCAATGGAAGCAGATTTTTCTTGTTGTTGTTCTTTATGGGAGGGAAAAGAGAGAGCTTAAGGCCATGGCTAAAGGTGTCCTGGTGCTCTGAGGAAACAGATATGATAAGAATGGGTAAAGGTCAGAAAGTGCACAAGCTCCAAGGGGCAAACCTACTTCAAAATGGTCACCAGGAGGCAGTTTTTATGCATGAGATGGTTGTAAAATTTCAATATGAACCTGTTGGTGCCATCATCATCACCACCACCACATTGGTTCTGGTTGAGATTCTTAGAGCAAAGTAATTACTCTGATCAAACTATTTAGCTAATCCATTAAAAAACACCAGTACAGCCAGGCCATTCTTCTACCCCTGCACCAACAAGTAGCTAATTGGACAGCAATGGCACCCAATGTAATACTCTTTTTGGTTCCTTCTGTATGCAATCATGCCCTTTCATCAATCTGAGTCCCTCACAATCATAACAACCTGCGTAACTCCTCCTTCTTTCAACTTGTTCCCACTTCTTAACTTGAAACCACCAGATGAGTACATCAAACTGCCAATGCTTTAGCCTACCCAACCTCTTTATTAATAAACTGCTCTAGCAGAGAAAATTACATACCTGCTGTTTGGAAAAATTCCTTCATCATACCCCTTCACAAGGGTGGAAACTCTACTGAATTCACTAAATACAGACCTACTGCTATTCTATCACCTTTCTAAAATTTATGAAAAATGCATCTATTATCAAGTCATCAAACACGTCTGGCTAGAACATCTTCTTAAACACCCAACAAAGTTTTCGTCAAAACCACTTTACAGATAATGCCCACATTAGTTACAGTATTAAAGACTGTAGAAACACTGGAACCCTAATGTCCTTTCTATTCCTTAACCTACCAAAGACATTCAACACTGTTCCCCATGGAAAACTGCTAACAAAACTCCTTCCTTCGATTCTCCCATTCATCTTGTTCCTGGTTTCATAGCTACCTCTCCAATAGGGAACAGGTACTGAAATGGCAGCATGAAGTGTAATCCTTCCTACCAGTCACTACTGAAATCCCCCAAGGATTGACCTTAGGTCCACTACTGTTCAACATCTTCATTAACAATCTTTGCATTGTTGCAAAACACACCACCATTGTGCAATATGCAGATAGTGCTACCCTCATATGCTCCAACCCAATATCTGAACAATTACAGAAAATCGCTGAGAAATCTTTTTCCTCCATTGAAATATGGCTAGTGAATACATACTTACTCCCAAATGCAGAGAAAACAAAACTAATGATTTCCACCTCTAGACAATACATTCAGTATTACCTAAAACAATAATACATTCATAGTAATACTACCTCATACTAAACATTTTTGGAGTAACTATAAAAAATGTATCTAAAATATGACCTATTCATTTGGGAGGTAATCAAGACCAGTCATCAAAAACTGGGTATGCCCCACAGGGCCAAAGCATATTTCTCTGATACAGCCAGGAAAACTATAGCAAAAGCATGCATCCTTTGATCAATTTTCTATGCATTGCTAATTATTACAAACTTTTATTCTGCTTAGAAAAAGAAACTTGAATTCTGCTATAACAAAATAGCAGATTTTGCAGCCAGTTACGTTATAGGTCTCATCACTGCATGGCCTTAAAGCAGCTAAATTGGCTTGAGCTACCTCATTACTTAGCCCATAGCCAGTTACTCATAACCTACACCCAGTTACTCATAGCCCTTAACCTAATTCATAAACAGGATAACTGCCCTTCTCTTAGGAAAGCTCCATTACATTTACACAACAACCAGAGACCTTTGCCTCTAACAAGAAACTTCTCAGCTCTACCAAATCCACGAATAGTGCAGCTGCTCACTATACTCCAACCATGTTACAAAACTATGGAAAGTCATCCCTCTAACTAGAAAACAACTCAAAAGTAAAACTGTTTCAAGTAAGGAAACAAAAACACTTAGACACATCTTAGGCATGCTCGTACACTACTCCAGGTTACCTTCACAAGAATCTGAATCTCTATGACTGATTTTCCCTCTCTATCAACTACAAGTAAAACCCAATATAAATGACACTCTACTGAAATGTCAGCACTCAAAATGCAGAGTGCACACATGCTGAAAAAAAAAAGAGACTGAAAATTCAGGAGAAGAGAGAATCTCGAACATCACGCTTCTCCTTTAAACTTTTTTTTTTTTTTGCAATGCAGCAAGCCCCCTCTACACCCCACTTTATATATGTTAACTCTGAGATCTTCATATCTTGGAGAAAATTGAATATTCCAAAAAATGGCTATCTGCTACTTAGTATATGTAAGTCCGTTTCTTGGCCATTTATTCTCCATGTTTTGGGACAAGCTCTAGCAGGTCCTGATATTGCAAATGTTTACTCATATAAACAGCACTTCTCCTTTAACACCCTTTCACTCCTGCTCTTTTTTAAAGTTCTTTTCCATCCATGTTTTCCTCATCCTCCTTTCTCTCATCCTGATACTCAGTCTCCCCTTTGAACAACTTCAGTTACTCTCTCTTTCAACCACAATCCTCTTATGAATGACATCATACATATATAGTCATTGGCAATCCACATCTGCTCAAGAAGTGTCACCTAATTCCATCTTATTTCATTCTCTAATACCTCATTGTGTTACATTAATTGTGTATTTACACATAAATATGTAACTGTTATATCTTTTTACTATAATCATTATTAAGCCATTTTCTCTCTTTCTGTATATATATATATATATATATATACATATATATATATATATATATATTTATTTTTTTTTTTTTCCTGTATGAAGCTTTTCTTCCCAGGCTGTCACAAAAAAGCATCAGTTTTTGCCCAGTCAGACTGAAACAGTAAACACGGGTAAAATAAACAAACAAATAAGACAAGCAGATGGGTGCAACACTGAAATTAATATGACTGCTCCATACTATAAATAAAAGGAATTAGCCTGGAAGAGAGAACTCCTCTTTGGTTACTCTAATATGTCCATGTCTTAATATGTCCATCATCCACCATGCCTATCAGGTCAATAATGACTCAATTTAAGGGAAAGAGAAAAGGAAACAAGGATGATGGGAAGTGTTGTCATCCAGAATGCAGTCACACACAGGTCCAGAATAAGGCTAAAGGCCTAGTCTTATTTGGGGCACATATTTCCTAGAGAAGAAGCTTGACATTGCTGAAGAAATGGGATAAAGTCAACATCACACTTCAGCACAACAAATTAAAAATGACCAATCATCGGTAAGAAGACCAAAGGGGCAAGAAATGCCTCTGTAAATGACCCAAAAGGACTACCAGAAGCTGACAGACACAACACAGGATTCAATGATCACTTTTTAAACTGGGATGAGGCAGGATCGGTTGAATATCCCTTTTTTAAAACGTGAAGGATAGCAAAGAAGACAGGACTCCTGAAGACTGAATTCCCACATAAACAATGGGAGGATGTGAATCTAGTTTTAATCGTATCTCAAGGAGGGAGCTGCCTTTATATAGCAGACTGATAAGACAAAGAATAAAATGTGCATTTTGATATGTGAAGGGACCTTTGTTGTCCAGTCAACATATACATATCCAAGGATCTCATACATCTTCCCTGCATTATGTATGACACTGAGCAATTTGCAAGAGTTGAGGTTCTAATTCCTCACACTGATCAAAACATGCTGCCTGTTTTTGATTTAAGTAGTGATTAAAAAAAGATGACTTCAGCACTTTGAAAAATTCATGGTACTTCCAAAGTATACCAGTGACAGAAAAAAGTGGAAAGAAGAAACAGTTATCCCTTTACATATTCTGATACCACACAAGTTCTGAACAGGGAAGGGATGTCCTCCTTCCATGGATGATGGTACAGGAAAACCAAAACAAAATTTAATTGTTTCAAGAGAACAAATTGTTAGTGTCTTAGAATGGTATAAAACAAGATTGTAAGGAAATATTCCCTTGAACTTTATAACTTCTTATAAGAATTAATCCTGGTGTGTGTTTCATACTCTGCCACTTCTGTTATAAAACTAGTTTTCTTACCAGTTTCTCACGGAGTTTAATCACTAAATCCACAATTTCCACCTCTGATTTGTCTTTGATCCAAGCTGCCAGATCCTAAAAAAGGCAAGAAAATAGATATTTTCATTATAACCTAAAAGAACACATCCACAATCAAGAGCATTACATTGCTTACCCCAGGACATACAGCAATTTTTGATAGCAGTGATACGAATTATTGTGAAAGTACAAATGTTTCACTACTCACCATATCAGATGACTTCAAGAATGGAGCTTGTTTTAGATAATATGAGAACTCAATTCCTGGGGTCTACACTTTCTGGCACATGGACCTCCATCCTACATGCCCATGAAATACTGTTTCCTGTTTAAGGTACATTTGTATCTTTTGTTCCTTGGTATAGGTGGCAAGCTTGCCTTGTCTCAACAAGACTGGGGGGGGGGGGGGGTTCGGTATCATTTCTACTCACCACAAGAGTGACCAATGATACATAATTACAGGGTCAATAAGCAACCATACTATTTATTAAGATGGCCATCAATGAAGAAGTAAGACAAAGTCACACGTCACCCCCACATTGAAACCATGGGGTAACCAAATGCACACTGCACTATACATTACATCCCTCAGCCTACATCAAACATGCAGTTCTTTTAGTAAATATATAGTAATATTTGAAATATAGAACTGCTGTGTTTTTAAAATGTGTCAGATCTCTCCATTTTTTTTTCTAAGAATGCCAGTTATTTTCAAAAGGTGTTGCCATAAATAAACTGTACTTCCTATAAAACTGTAAGGCTATGCAAACAAGAAGCTGCCATCTGAAATTTAAAGAAAAAAGGGAATACACAACCAAGGATTTAAGGACAGTATGCAACAACTGAGCAGCAGTTAGTCTTTGCCTTTTACACAGTGCAATGGTCTTTCTGGAACGACAGTTCATGTCTAGAATTCACTGCCTGTGAGTTTCTTATAAATGTTAAATGTTCTTTAAAAAGTAAGAGGCATAGAGACTGCAGAACTTCTGTAGCCAGTAGTAGTGAGACGACCATACAGCGGATAGCTAGTATTTGTCTAACTGCTATCTGTCAAAGCCTTTTATTTTGTGTTTTTTCTGCAAGCGTACATTTATTTGTATATTTAGTTTTCAAAGTGTTTTGCTTTATTTTATTTGTTTAATCTAAAAAGATTTCTTAATTCAATTTCAAAAGCACGTAGCCAGTGATTTTTTTTTTTTATTATTTTACACTTATTTTATTGACATTTGATTACCAGGAAAGTCCAACTGGATACAAAATACTTTAAAAACAATAATTTCACAGTCTTTAAAAATAATACAAAAATTATAGTTTAAATAATTATACCAAATTAGACATAATATGAAAACATTAATTAAGAATAGATACAAGTTACATGACAATGATTTAATAGAGAAGTTTTAGCCAGTTTATTTAACATTAAAGGTAAGTTAGTACAATACAAAGAGAAACTACAATACAAAGTGAGAGAAAAATCAGGTTTATGGTATATTTAGAGAGAAAGCCAGGGTAGAGAAACTGATAGAACTAAGGAAGTGGGAGAAGAAGAGAGCTTAAGAAGAGTTAAGCTAAGAATAAGTATTTGTTTACATTTAATGGTATAGTTTATCCTGGTGATGAGCAAGAACAGAGCCCGCTTTTGGCTAGGAAGTCTTTGAGAAAGGTTTTGAAAGATGTGAAGGGGGGTATTGACCTTATACAGATAAGGGGTTCCAGGCCTTAGCAACATGTTATCAGTATTGACAATCCACAGAGTATTTGGTAGGTTTGTGGACAGACAGGTGTTTATGGTCATTGGATTGTAATGACCGACTAGGAACACAATGTTATTTAGTACTGGACAAGCAGATGGATTCTAGATAATTTTAAAGGTGGTAAGAAGCAGTATATATGTTAGTTGTAGGGTGGGGAAATGGGTTAAGAAATTAAGTGGATACTGTGGTGAGTGAGATGAAGCAGTGATTCTGATCCAGATTACTTAGGTTTGAATAGCTGTCAGGATGGAGGAAGAGCTGAAGATGGGGAAGAGTGGTGACAAGGTAATGCCCGCTCACCTCTTTGATGGGAATGGCTGAGGGGACACGTTAGGGTGCATCTCAAGACACAAGACCTAGTGTTGATACCATGGTCATGACAAGAAGCAGCTGGTGCTGCAATACGAAGTGTATGGACAAATGAGGGACACAAATTCACAAAGGCAAGGGCATTTCCATTATGGTTCCTCTACATGTCCACCTAGTGCTCTGGAAGGAAGGTAGGGTTTAAAGGAAAAAGCTTATGGCATCATGTGCAATGGTATGGACAGGAAATGTTAATCCCCTCACCATCTCTTCCTATCCTCTGCACAAAGGTGGGCCATAAGTCTCACTAGTCTTATATGCAAAGCCATGGAAAGAATTATCATGCAAATAATCAATTATGATATAATAAACCTCCAGAAACTGGACCTACCCCAGTTTGGTTTCATCAACTGCAGGTCATGCCTACTCAACTGGTAGACTTCTTTGAGAAGGTCACCAAGGCAATGGATGAGGGCAAAATATTTTACACTGCATACCTTGACCTGGCCAATGCATTTGACATAATAGTCAACATGGGTATTGCTGACAAACTCAAGAGGTTAGGTACAAATCTGTATGTCACCCAGTGGATAGCCAACTGGCTCAGAGACAGGACCAAGGAAGTTAAAACTGGGAATTCCACCTCTACAAAGAGGCCTGTCACAAGTAGAGTTGCTCAGGGATGATTCCTTTGACCACTCCTTTTGGCATTTACTTCTCTGAAGTCAAGGCCAATGTCAATGGTCTCTGGCTGACTAAATTTGCAGATGATTGCAAATTAGGAGCTGTCATTGAATCCCACACTGATACAAATGTTCTCCAGGAAGGGCTGACACAGATAAACAACTGGTGTCAGAGCCATGAACTAAAAGTAAATTTCAAGAAATGCATAATAGTATCCTTTGGGAAGTCATCCACCCCTGGTAACTATCATATTGACAACACACCCCTTATAGTTGACCCAGTAGTCATGGACTTAGGAAAACACAGAGACAGTAATCCAGCCTTTGACCATCATGTGTCTAGAGTAGTAAGGAAATCATTCTATGCTGCGCAACTTATAAGCAAATGTATGGCATCAGGTCCAAGGAAGTCATTGTTCCACTGTATTCAGCATTCATCAGACCTATCATTGAGTACAGTGCCCCCTTTGGTATGTACCTAACAAAGCATATCCAACAACTAGAACTTCCATAGAGGTTCTTCACTAAAAGAATACACGGCTTAAGTAAAATGTCCTACATAGACTGCCTCAAGGCCCTATCCCTGTATTCTGTCTCCTACAGGCTGTTGAGGGGAGATCTAAGCATGGCATACAGGGCATTGTCAGACCCCACTCTGATGGACATCCTGCATATCCACAAAACAAACAGCACCAGAATTACCTGTTCTAAAGACTTAAACCTTGTCTGTGATATAAATAAGACCTGCTGGAGAGAAAGGTATGCATCTCGGAGACCACCCCATCTCTGGAACAAGCTCCCCATCCATGTGAAGCAGAGTTGCTTCCTAACCTAATTCAAGTGTAACTTGGACAATTGGATGGTGAACAGGAAATTCATCCCTGGCTTGGCACCTACGTCTCTAATGGACACAAGCAACCTGTAAACGGTTTACCTCTCGGGTCCCTGCTTGTAAATGTTTCTTCTCCCAAGCCCTTACTTACACTTGTCAGAGATTTGGGATGCATGGCTAGGATTAAAAAGGCCATTGTGGTTGTTAGCCTAGTAAACATCTATGCAATAAAACCATCATTCTTTTCATCAGAAAGGGGAGACGGCAGACCTTTGTGTGTATGGATAACAAACCAGACAATAATGCTCAGAGACTGGAAAGAAACTCACCAGCAGCTAATGGCCCAGCTGTCACAGAACCCAAAACAGCACTAAAAAGAAATATGTGTAGATATTTGCTTACAGGATGGAATTATATGTGTAGATATTTGCTTTCAGGATGGCATTACTTGTTTAATATGCACATAAAGTGGAATAAGGAGGGTTTCAGTGCGCATTTGCTAAAAAGAGGTTTTGACTAAAGCCTGTCGGACAAAGCCAGTAAACAAAAACAGTAGCAAAATAAATAAAATAATACTTTGCTTCAGTTGTCTTATAGTTGGTTCATTTAACAGTAAAGGAAAAGAAATGGGAATGGTATGTCTATTTAATATGAGTGGTGTAGCTGTCATTTAAGCTTTAAATGTGTTGAAAGACTGAACCTAGAATTAAATGCTTAGCAATACAAGGGGGTGATGAAAAGTTCTAAGCCCGATCAACTTTCTAAATTCTGAGCATTATTTTGCCTCTGTAGCTGAAAAGAGGTTTTTTTTATCTTGCAAAGTGCCAGTTTGCAAAATTCTAATGCTATATTTTGACATTGTTTCAGCTCACCGAGTGAAGCATGTTAACGAAAAGTGTGGAACTCTGACCGTCATGAATTCATATTCCTGCAGGAGAAAACTCCAAAGGAAGTCTATGAATGTATGATGCAAACGTTGAGTGACAAGCACCCTTCTTACTCAACTGTGAAAAAGTGGTGTGCAAACTTTCAGTGTGGAGATTTCGAGACTGAAAATACGGCACGGTCTGAGAGGCCCCAAACTGTGTCACCTCCTGAAATTGTTAACCATGCCTATGACCTGATTTTGGCAGACTGGCGAATATCGGCAAAAACAATTGCTGAGACAGTAAAGATATTCAGGGAACATGTTTTGTTTATAATCCATGAAGCTAGGTGTGCAGAATCTGTCAGCCAAGTGGGTGCCCAAATATTTGAATGCCGATGAGAAAAGAAGTCCAGTGGACAATTCCAAGTTGATTTTGTGGCATATTCATTGAACTGGTGCCAATTTTTTGGAATGACTAGTTACTGTTGATGAAACATGGTTACACCACTATGATCCTGGAAACAGCAGTCCATGCAATGGCATCACTCACGTTTACCAAGGCCAAAGAAACTCAAGACCCAAAAGTCAGCAGGAAAGGCCATGACCACAGTGTTTTGGGATAAGGAAGGTGTTGTAATGACTTTCCTCCAAGGATCCAAGCAGTTAATGCACAATACTACTGTAACTCGCTGCGCTGATTAAAGGAGGCATTGAAAGTAAAAAGGAGAGGAAAGCTGCAGAAAGGAGTTCCTTTTTTGCAAGAGAATGCACCTGTTCACAAGGCTGGCAAAAGGATGGATGTTTTGACGAAACTGGGGTTTGAGTGTATAGAACATCCACTAGATCTTGCTCCATGCATTTTCTGTTTCCAAATCTTAAAAAGAGTTTGAAAGGGTGGCAATTTCTGAGTGATTTGGAGGTGAGTGCAGCAGCAGAGCAGTGTTTCAGTACTTTTTTTGGCAGGGTTACAGAAACTTCAGACAAGATGTGCCAAGTGTGGAACTTCGGGGAGAATATGTTGAATTACTTGCAAGTTTCATGGCTCCACAACATTCTGTTCTTGGTTGTGCTTAGAACTTTTCGGTATCCCCTTGTATATGGGTTCCTGTGGATTGGAGTGGATTCAGCATATCCCTCTACACACGCGCACACACGCACACACACACACACACACACACACACACACACACACACACACACACACACACACACACACACACACACACACACACACACACACACACACACACACGCACACACAAATAATGCCAACTGGTGACAGGAAATTGAACTCTACTTAAAAACAATCTAGCTGACTGCCAGGAAAATGTAAGGATATGATAACTTGCATTGCTGTTATGTGCTCCCAGCTCTTTAAAATCTTCTTACTTGATAAAACAGAGGTGGACAAGAGGCATGTTTACATTACAGTAGCAAGTCACAAGATTTTCCTTCAATTGGACTGAGCACATTACCAAACTGTGCTGTGGGAGGGAAGACTGTATAGTTCTGCAAAGAATGTGAATAAAGCAAGTCCAAGAAGCATAACGTTTATATATAAATGTCCACAGAGCATTTTGAGATCACCATGGAAATTTTTGTCCAGCTCTAGCCAATCCTTTTGTGAATAGCAAACATTCTTGTCAATGTGTCAGCCTGCTATGCCTTCCCTGGAGCATGTGAGTGCCCCTACCATGCACGATGAAAGCTGCAATGCAAGATCACACTGTTTGGCAGAATCACGTACATATCCCTTGTGTCGTTTGTACTGCAAAATACAATACACATTTTTCAATGAGCTGAACAGTTCCCCTACCCCAGGAAAGGCAAGTTGGGTTGGCCACTCACTGCCACTCTCCCCTGTCACTTCTTCAGCACCTGGGTTACCAAATAATCAGGGGTTGGTTATCCCAAAGTCAGGGACTTATCCTTCTGGGTCAAAGACCAAGCTTCTTTGCATCTATATTACCTGATCGAACATTTAGGTTAGCGAATACCTAAACATCGACCTGGTAATATCGAAAAATTAAAACAGCGAACTGTGGATTTAATGATTAATGAATTCCGCTGGCCGCAAAAAAAAAAATTAAACCAAAATTAATGGAGGGGGGGACTTCTCCCCCCACACCCTCAATGTGGGGGGCTATGCCCCCCAACCCCTAACTAAATATGCCAACTCTGAGATTGATCTACAGTGGGGAAAGGGGCAAAATCCGCATAATGGCCAAGGGAATTCTTTCCCTGTATAAATCGGCTGTTCGCGGTTTTTTGCTTTCACTATTAGCAGATCGACATTTAGGTATTCGCTAACCTAAACATTCGATCAGGTTAATAGGAACCCACTTCCTTACCTATTTTCAAGAAGACACATTGTCAAGGGCTAGGCAGCTATCCTAATAAAAACACCCAGATGTTCAAAGGGTTCTATCTACGTATCTTTTCAGTGATCCAGTCAAATAAATGGATCAATCTGGAGTGTGGAAAATGTTGCCATGCTGCTGTCCATCTGCAAGACAACTGGTAAACAGGAAATACCAATCTCATCCATTTCATGTTTTCCAAAATATTTTCCTGGGATAGAAGCAAGAATAATAAACATGTAAATAACTATGTCTTTCGTGGACTCTCCATTTATTTTCATGATGTAAGGTGCATTCATCAGGCACCTCTTTGTCATGTATTTTTAAGGAAAATTTGTTTGGATACAAAGGTATAATGTAGAATGCATCATGCAAGTGATGAGTGAATGCATTATATCCTTGTTTGCAGCTTATTGCCTAATTACATCCTCACAAATTATACTATCCTGCCAGATCAGTAACAGCGTCAGTCATTAATACTGGGTGCTGACTCATTTCTTCAAATCCCCCTTCCAGAAGCTTTGTCTTAGGCCAACTGTTCATATAGTTTCCAGTGTTTCTGAGTATTTTCTTAGGTCCTTTTCTCTCTTTGTTCTTTAGCCATCTCCTTCTTTAAGGATGTCAAGTTCGCTGAGTAATTTTACCCCTGGCTTCTTCACAGCACTCCAGCAGACAGAAAAGGCAGGCATGCAGACATACACATGCATACATACATGCTCACACACACTTGTACCATGCACACCTTCCCTGTCTTACAACTCACCTCTGTCAAGGATGGGAGTTGCAGCTTCCTTTCTTTCTTTCTCTAATTTTTCTCTTTATTCCCTTCTTCCTGCAGTCTACATTCACTTCACTGTTCCCGTTTCCTTCTATGTTCCTTTTAATCATTCTTCTTACTTTTCACCATGTGATAGTGGTAACTATGCCTCCATGATACTTTCACCATGTGACAGTTATAAGCATGCATCAAGTTTACTTTTTATAGTGTGATGCTTCCATGTCACTTTTTACCACTTAACAGTTCTATGCATGCTCCCATGTTACTTTTTACCATGTAATAGTTATAACCATGCTCCCATGTTACATTTCAATATGTGACAGTTATAACCATGCTTCCATGTTGCTTTTTCTGTGTGATAGTTATAACCATGCTTGCAGTTTAATTTTCACCACGTGATAGTTATTAACATGCTTCCATGTTATTTTGCACCATGTAATAGTTCTAACTATACTGCTCATGCAGAAAATCACAATCTACAACTTCACATACTTTTGACGCATTTGACTAACCACCCTAATGAATGCCTTAAACCATGCAGAATCCACTCTAGTAGTTCCAATATTTTTCCTTTTAGGTCACATCATTGCCTTTTGATCATAATTACAATTCTCAGGATAGGCCACAGTACCTCAATCAACCTCACTGTCCATTTCTTCCACCAGGATCCACTCCTCTCCACTTTTCATAATTTTTCCTGCGATCATGATATGCAGGACCATTAATACAACAGCACCCTCAGACTCACTTTTAATGAGCAAGTTTAAGTAAGGACAAAAAGAAAAAACAACACTGATGTAATCTTGCTAAATAAAGTGACCATAGGAGACTTCCACCATGGGAAGCATCACAAGAACTCGCCTAAGTTTAACACTATTTTTACAAAGCAGCAGGTGATGAAGTATAGACAGCTCCTTGATAGCTTTTTGAGACCCTTACAAAGCTTGGGATAAAATCTTAAGATAACAAAGTACAAAAAGGAATTAAAACTAGATTTAACACTGTGCTCCTGACCACCTACAGTGTTGCTATAAAAATGTCTGCAGCACAGTAATATGCAAAAGTAGTATAGTACAAATTACTAACAGTAATTACTACAGGACTGGTACTACCTATATCATATAATCTGAATGACTCTGCTCAGATATTCAATATATACTTGTATTAACCATCACAGCCAATCCTTCACTGCACTTCTTCTAGATAACCCATTCCTCCTAGCTAGCTAAGAACATCACAAGTCACATTCCATGAGGCCTCCTTAGCAGTATTTAAAATCAACAAATAGATAATGATTAAATGATTAATGACATACTAAAACATACCCAAACTGTAAGGGTGATGTCTATGTAAAACACTCTCATATAAACATGTCAGCAGATACTTACAGCCTCACAGATCACTTCCAGGTGAAGAGTTTCCAGTTTCTGACTCATTTCCTTCAATCTCATACGGTACCAGCCATCAAAATTAGCAGACCTGAAGAATCGTCTAAAATGATTCAGAAAAGCACAAGTCAGTAAACTCTGCCAAAATCATCAAAATCTTGAAATATAATACTGAATGATGTCAGGCTTAGGTTCATAGGTAGGTAATAGGCTATCGGCCCTTGGGCCTATATAAGCCTTGCCAAAAAGGTTCCCTGGCTTTCATCACCCAAGAAAATTTTCTTTTACCGAGAAACATTCACCGGTTCAGCAGTTCTTATGAACTAATGGCCTTGAAGAAGTTGGACTGCCATAATATTTATTCATTCTTTCTTTGCTGACCCAGTTTATTTTATTTAATTATTTATTTTGTATTTACTTACACTATGTTGTCCACATTAGTCCCACTATGCCAATGGTCTCTTTTCATGGGAGACCCAAGGTGATATTCATCTGACTAGGGAAAACATGGGCAGGATATGAGGGTACTTTTCCTACTCTTTTTGATGTGTCATGGGATCTCTTTACATCCAACTGAGTTACCAACAACTCAGGCAGATTGGGACTTGGTTTAACATCTCATCCAATAAGACTGCACATTCAGACCCCCCCCCCCCCCATGGTGAACTGCAGTGTCAATATTGGAAAATTAATCCAACTACCTGTTGTGTTAATATAGTTCAGGGTTGTGTGGGAACCAGAATCAATCCTGGTACTCAAGGGTGCAAAGCAGTGAGATTAATCATCAAAGGGGTCGCAATCCATTGCAGGATGTGCACACTAGTACTCACACACTCAAACACATACTCACACACACGCACACGGACACTCTTGTGTATGTCAGTTCACCTACTGCATGTATTTGAGATGTGGGAGAAAACTGAAGCACCTAGCAAAAGCCCATGGGGACACAGGGAGGATGTGCCAGCTCTGCATAGCCTGTATCCCAGCTGAGAATCAAACTCTGGATAACCCAGTACTTTGACATAGCAAGGCTAACTGCTGCACCACTGTGCCACTCTTGATTGCCACAACCTAATGTTGATATTTCCATTTGCATGTCTGTATGTGTGTGTGTGTGTGTGTGTGTGTGTGTGTGTGTGTGTGTGTGTGTGTATATATATATATATATATATATATATATATATATACACATATATATATATATATATATATATATATATACACATATATATATATATATATATATATATATAAATATATATATATATATATATATATATATATATATATATATATACACCCGCCCACCCGCCACACACCTGCGTATATATACATTGAAGCATAACCTTCCATTCAAAATGCGCATTGTTGACCCAACAATGACTGACACCTAATGGCTGACCAAGACAAATATCAATCCACAAAGGATCAAAAAAATTAGATTACATTATAGTGGAGAAAGGGCATATTCATCAGTCCACACTATACAGTGATCTCATAGTGAAAAAGACAGCAATTTTTGATCAACTGTACCAGCTTCTTCACTTATCAATGAAAAAACATATTTATGAAAGGTATGTGTGTAAAGATATGTAAGTTTAAATATAAATATGCAAAGTTTGAAATCTCAAACATCCCAAATATCAACCGCTGTTTGTCAACATGCTTTAGTTAATAGGTGTATGCGATCGCCAATCCTTGGGGAAGGGAAATATGCCCTTTCCCTGGGATTGTGCAGTCATGAAATTGGAATAAATAATTAGCAGGGGTTGTGGGGGGGGGGGGGCTACGGGGGCCTTACCCACTACAAAAAAATTTTTTTTTGGTTTTCATGATCCATGTTTAATCCTCAGTGCATGTGCAGCAGCCTGTCAATGTTTTGTTGTCAACATCAACGTGTCAAAGTTACAGTCGCCAACATTTAGGTTATTTCAATCTAGACTGATTTCTACTGAGAGCAAGAAGAAGGTTCATCATGTAGAAGAAGGTGAAATTAAGAAAATTAACTGCGGTAGTGGGCAAAAGACAACTGCTAGGGACTGGAAGGGTGAGGTGGGTAAGCCTGGTAGTGAGACTGACATTATGTCAGTTCTGTATTAACTCGAGTGTCACATGCAGGGATCTGGGTTTTAGATCTGCACCACAGACACCAAATAATATCTGACAAGTGGGCATATAAATTTTGCCTACTGCCACCAAGTAATAAGTGGTGGTCAGGGGTGATGGTCTCCTGATCTGCACCACTGACCATCAAGTAATACAACAAAAGCAAATAGTATTAACAGCATTAGAGAAACGTGCTCTGCTTCCTCAAGTTATAACCAACAGCCGTTGCACCCAAATGAGCTTTAAACCGTATAGCTGTTAACAAGAGTTACAAGCACTATCTCCTCAGAGTTTTAGCCACCTCAGATTTAGTGCTGTGCTTCTCACTGCAAACTAATCAATTTTAACCAAAAACTGAACAAGAGTACTTTGCATGTAAACACACATACACACACAAAACTTTTCCAGTACTAAGACTGCAGCAACCAACAAGCCCAAAAGCACAGAATGGTTTGAATTAGTCTACCAAAGCCAAAACTTCCTGGACCTCTTTGTGGACAGAAAAGCTTGCATGCAAGTGTGTCCAGTTCTGTCACGACAAAGGCAAGCATCTCAGAGGGGTTAAGATAGGGCTTCTTTTAGTTTATAGAAACTCCAGGATCTACAATAATGGAAGCACCCTAGCCAGTGACACTGCCATGAAGGCCCTTTAAAAGGCCATGTCAAATATGGGAATATCCAGAAATCCAGTACCTAACTACTATGACTAGAATGTTTGTAAATATTCTTGATAAAAGAGACCAAACTCTAGTACTCTGTACTGTAAGGTGATGCATCCTAGAGAAAGGTGAAAAACCTTCTGTAAGGGTCTCAGATACTGACTTACTGGAATACACCCATAATGTTCGGAGACACCAGGGACCCTGTGGCAGCAGGTACACACCCCCTTAATGAATCTCCATCTGTACCTTTCACTTATTAAAATCTCTGAGGTCAGACTTCTAAGATGGCAGCACACTTATCAGCAAGTTAATTTCAGCTCTCCCAGTGTGAAAAAAAGAAACTGAGAAATAATGACTAGTAATTCTGCCAGTTTTGATAAAATTCAGTTGCTGGCTAGTGAGTACACTACCTGGTTGCCAGCAAAGAAGAAACTTAGAGAGCCTGAAGGAAAATCAAATTGAAAAGATGACTAGAAAACACTGACTGGGAAGACTCCTTCATCTGGTCGACAAAAAGTATTTCAAGCTCCAGCTTTTTTTAAAACAGGAAACATCTTTATTGAATTATCACGTATGGCACAGGCCATGTTACAACTATATAAATGACAATAAACCACAGTGACACAATCTCAGTTGCAAACATTACACCTTCCAAATAGTGCCAGCACAACTGTAGCTGCAGACATTATACATCACTTTTAACATATTCAATCATTGTTAGTCAACCATTACATAACTCATTCAAATCCTGCCTTCTTTTAAACCTAATTCCTCCTCTGCATGTACTAATCCCACAGTTTTCATTTTTTCCCTATTTAATTTGTTCCTACCCTTTAATAAAGATCCCAGTTCCATTTTTTTCTCTGTTAGTATCTTCACTACTTCTAGTAAAGTCGGTTTAGACTTTGAGTTCCATTTTCTAGTAACTGCTTTTTTGGCAGCCATCATAATTAGACTTAAGGCCTTACTGTGTCTAGGCAATTCCAATTCTGTATCATAGCTCAAAAAAATAAATTCCTAGTTACTCCAATTTGCTCACCCAGTATCTCTGACATACTAATCTAAAGGGAATTTTAAAATCTGCCAACTCATTAAAATCCCAGAAAATATGCTCCCAGCCCCATCACACCTCCAATATTTGCTGTCTACCTTAGGAAAAATTCTTTGAAGTCTGCTTGGGGTATAGCAATATCCGTGTAAGCACTTTCAGGCAAAGATCCTAAATCTTTCAGATTTTGTTGTATATTTAGGAAACATACATATATCCCCCTTGTTTCTTTATGAATTATTTTATTTTTATTTATTTATTTAACATCTGTTTAATGGGAAAGTCCGACTTGGAACAAAGCCAATTTTCAGTGGTGGCCTGGGGAGAAACACTACAAATGCATGTCTTTGTAACGTGGGAGGAAATCGGAGCACCCAGAGGAAACCCACAGGAATGCAGGGAGTTCATGCAGACTCCGCACAAAAGGCACCCCAAGTGAGAATCAAATCAGAGAACTTCTTGCTGTGAGGTGACAATGCTACCTCTGCACCACTGTGACGTCCAATTGCTTATCAATTCTCTCTTCCTAATCCTTCCTAAACTCCTAAGATTCATTCTTATAGTTATCGTGCAATATTTGATATGCTCTACTAATTATTCCTTTCTTAATGGCATCTTCTGTTCTAGATTATACTAAAAACTCTACCAGTGCTGGTCTTTCATTTAGGACCCTGCTATTTCTTTCTCTTTGGCTATACTCTGATATTAAACCTTGATATGTAAGGCAAACTCCAACCAACCAGCAGTACAAATAAGTTCTTGGCATCTTCCCATTCTACTACCTTACACACTCTAGTTATTTGTTCCCAATACCTTGGTCCCTTTGCCAGTTTCCTCAAATATATTCCTGCCCCCTTTTGCATACTGTCTGTACTCCCAATTGCAGTCATCCCTATCGGCAGAATATCTTTTCTCCATTCCAGTGTTGGCTTAGTTCTTAGAAGACTTTCTGCTACTTTATGAATATAATATTCTGTATGATTATTGTTGTTCTCCTTAAAGGTCTACATCCAAAATCCCAGTCTCTCCCTGTTATTTCAGGTTCTCCCCTGTTTCATCATTATCTATTTCTACTTTCAGTTATAGTTTTCTGCTTGTGCTATGTATAGGAGCCTTAAGTGTGTTGCTCTAAAATACCTCTTCAACAAGGTAATTCCAACCCGCCCGCCCAGTTCTAGTGGAAGAATAAGCTTATCCCACTTGACTCTTGCCATCTTCCCCTCTCGGATAAAATCTTTCAGCTTTTTATTGATTGCTATACACAACATCACCTCTGGTTGATAAAAATATGCCTGTCAATATACAAGACTAAAGGGACTAAAAACATTTTAACTGCTTGTATCTTACTATCGATATTCATACAACAGAGCTTCCATTTTCTTAGTTTTTGTACTATCTTTTGTTCAGTCTCTTCCCACATATCCTCAGCTGCCATACCAGTATAATTTTTAATCCACACTCCTAAATACTTAATTTTTATCATATCTCTGGATACTGCTGAACCAATTCGTATGTGGGTACATAATTTAAAGCTATTGCTTTTGTTTTAGCTTCATTAATTTTGTATCCTGAAAAGGTTTGAGACTGTCTCAATATGTTCTACAGCAGCTGTAATGTCTCTCTCTGGTTTTGTCAGATATAAAATAATGTTATCTGCAAATAGAGACATCTTTTCTCGACTACCATGCCAATCATATCCTTGAATTTTTGAGTCCCTTATTTTCTTTGCCAATGATTGTAAATATAATGCAAATAAAGCGGAGAGAGAGGACACCCTGCCTGGTTCCTCTGTACAAGCAGAGATTATCATGGAAGACCCCACCTGCTTTAATTTTCACCTCCGATACTTCATATATCCTCCTAACCGACATTATAATTTTATCAGGGAATGTAAATGCTTGCATTGCTCTGCTCATAAAATCCCAGCTTACTGTGTCAAATGCTTTCTCTGCATCAAGACCCACCAGCATCAGTGGTATTTTCTTACATTCTGCTTCCCTCTGGATCATCACTTTTCTCTTTATGTTGTCAAATGTTTGCCTCCCACCCACAAAACCACAGTGATCCATATCTATCAATTTTGGCATCACTTTTGCCATTCTTTTAGCCATTATAGACATAAACACATTATAATCATGATTTAGTATTGAAATGGGCCTGTATGAAGCTGGATCTGATGGATCTTTACCCTCTTTAGATAGTACAGCTACTTCTGCTTTCTTGCAGGATGTTGGTACTTTCCTCTTCTTAAATTACTGTTAAACAAAACCTTCCAGCTCTTCATCATTTTTCCTTCCTAGATTCCAAACTTCCACAGGAATACCATCTGTAGATTTGTTATACATCAGCATTTTTACCTCATCTCTTCCTATCCCGTTAGAGACTGAGCCTCCCCTCCCCTCTAGCCTTGGCATATTTAATTCTTCCATAAACATTTCCATTTCTACTTTTTCTTGACTTCCATATTTCTCTGCTTGATACAGACTGTCATAGAATTTCCGAAATATTTCTAATACTTCTGAAGGATCCCTTGTTAGCGTCCTTGTTATAGGCTCCCTAAGCTCGGTAACAGCCCTTTCTACTTTCTGTTACCTGAATTGTTGTGCTAAAAGTTTTTGTGTTCTAGAGTTATTATCAAAAACAGTTGCTTAACAGCAATCTTTCTAAACTCATGTATATTATCGAGGTAATCCCTTATTTTCTGTTTAGTATTCTGTAGTTGCTCTTCTTCTTGTTCTGTGAGACTCCCCATATTTTGCAACACTTTAATATTTGTCAGTCTCCCTAAATAATTCTTGTTACTTCATAACCATATCTCACTTTCTTTTATTTCCATCCTGTTTTTAAATTCCACTTTCATTTTATAACACTCCCTAGCTATAATTTCAGAAGTTGTTTCTATCTTCTCTAATAGCTCCTGAATAATTTCCAATACCCATTCCTTAAATTCCTCTCTTTTCAACAAATAGGTGGGAAAATGCCAGTCTCTCATTTTTATTTCATTACCTTGGGGGTTTATTTTAGTTATTATTGGTGCATGATCTGAAACAGTTATTGGCTGTGTTTCAAGACCTTTAATTAAATGCACATGTTCTTGTGAAATGTAAATTCTGTCTAGCCTAGCCCAGTTTTTGTATCTTGGGGAATAATATGTAAATTAACTTAGAATTCCTAGTACTGAATTCACATCTTCCATGCCAAATACTTTCATAAATTTCTTTAAAAATCTACCCTCCTTTGTAGGCCTCCCATGCACATCTTCACTTTTGCAAATCAAATTCCAGTCCTCACCTATAAGTAATATTCCTTGCTGAAAGTTTATTATCTCTCCCAAAATTTTCTTTAGTGCTATTATAGCAGTTTTCAGTGGAATATAAATATGCCAGTGTAATGCTACTCCCCTGTCAGGAGCATCTTAGTACTACACATCTACTGTTATTGTCTTTTATTTTCTCTTCTATTACTATTGGAGCTCCACTTGCAATTAATATAAAGTATTTCTCAATTCCTGTGCCCAGGTATTCTGCTGAATAACCTTCCTGAAAACTTTTCTTTATCAAATTCACATGTTCAGTTCTTTCCAAGAGTGTCTAATGCAGCATAGCTATTTGCACTCTACATTTTCTAATATTGTTCATTACTCTTTCATTTTTGAATTTATCTGTGACACCATTAATGTTTAAAGATATTATAGAAAGAATTATATTCTTGAGGGATTATTATTCCTACATTTTATGTATAATAACTTTTTCTTAAGAGTCTAGTTCCAGCTTTTGTGTTACATGCATGCACTGTTTGGCTTGTTAAATTTTTATACAACTGTGTCGTCATCTCCATTTGAGCCTATGTCATATTTTGCAGAACATTTTATTTTACTGAAAACTCTCAAATAAAACTACACACACAATACCCCTAAAACCTACTAACACACAAAACTATGTACATCTTCAAATACTGAAGTTTTACCCCTTAATAGGAACAAAAGTTCCAAACAGAAAGCCACACAAATAAACTTGAACTAATCTAAAATAAAGATTATCCATGCTAAGATGCAAGGTAGAGCCTGTGATTCTATTAAGTATAGTCTGGTTTTGCCTTATCTTTATAGCTCTCCCAGCTGGGAAAAAAACTTGAATGCTTTCTGGAAACATTTTCTCCAAGCCATTTCTCTTTATCAGATTGTCTGTAAGTGACATGAGAACCAGATACAGGAGTGTTTACTATAAAAAAGAACTTATAATATTCAAAATTCTTTTTCACTTACTTGCTTTCTGTCAAAATTTGTTATTATATAAAGTTGATAGACTTCACAAACACAGTCATTCCCCTTTGCAAGAATGAGAGAAAGCACACTAATCTTTCTTTTGCCATGCTCACTTTTTGTTGGACAAACTTTTGTATTTCTTCCTTAGCATGTACTCCATCAAAAAATGTTTTTGTTCCTCTAGGAAAAATATTTTGAAGATAGTTGGTTACAGCAGTTTGAATCTCACACCTGCTTCTCGACATTCCCTATATAATGGAACAACTGTATTCCTCTTCTGTCTGGTGTGCAATGAATAGTTATTCTCCACAACCACTCTGCTGTCTCCCACTTTTTAGTCTTTTGTCCTTCTGCCAAAGTTTTGTCACATTCATCTTTTTCTGCTGGTAAGATTGCATTTTTACTATTAAAGGTCTAGGCTGTTTTCTCACAGCCAAAATAGGTTGACTAGGTTTGCAGCTATATTAAGTGTAGGTTATCAATCCATGATACAGAACAATGATGCTGTTGTTTTGTTTGACCACATAAGAACAAATGCAATGGTTATTCAATACAATCTTGATACCCCTACTATAGTGGATACAATTAAAACCTATTGGAATATACTACCAGGTCACTGGGGCATTCTTGATCCCAAAGGGCATCTTTATGAATTCATATAATCCGAAAGGAGTCACAAAAGCTGACCTCTCTCTAGCAGTGGGAGTCAAGGGCACCTGCCAGTAGCCCTTGGTCAGATCAACAGTGGTCAGATACCTAACCCCAACCAGCTGCTCTAAGGCTTCATCTATCCTAGATATGGGGTTGGCTAGCATCTGACAGTGTGTAACTATTTAGTTTTGTATAGTCCACAAAGAACCTGGTGCTGCCATCTTTGTTTGGTACCAGCATCACTGGGGAGGCCCAGGGACTGCTGGACTCCTGGATTACCACCAATTCCAACATTTCCTGTACCTCCTGCATCAGAGTCTGTCTGACTCACTCAGGCACCCTGTAAGGGGCCTGTTTGATAGGCCTTTGGGATCTTGTATCCACATGGTACTGCAGAAGATGGGTGTAACCAGGTTTTACAGTGACCATGCCTCCAAACCCCTGTAATAATGCTTGGATTTCTCAAACTTGGGTAGGGGATAGCCGTTGGGACATTGGTACCCCTTCCACTGAGGTGTCAGTCTGAGCCTCACTGAGGAGATCAGTCACCAGATGCCCCTCAGACTCCTCCTGCCATCCACTGCAAATACTCAGCAGCAGGGCCTCCCTATCATGGTAAGGCTTTATCAAGTTAACATGGTGTAATCTGTGCCCCTGCCTCCTGCCTAGCAGTTCTAGCATGTAGTTAACATCACTGACCTTCCTTACCACTTTGAAGGGTCCCTCCAAAGCTGCCTGCAGCTTACTGGGTCTGACAGGAATGAGAACCATAACATGCTGTCCCACAGCATACTCTTGGGCTTGAGCATTCCTGTCATACCAGACCTTTTTCTGCTGTTTGGCTCCTGACAGGTTCTCCTGGGCCAACCCTTGAGCTCCCTAAACCTTGTCCAGGGATTTAAGACATATGCCACAACAGACTCCTTGTGGGATTCACACTCACCCTCCCAGTCATAACAAATCGAATCTAAAGGCCCCCCCCACCATATGTCCATACAGCGATCTAAAGGGTGAAAAAACTGTGGATGCGTGGGGCACCTCTCTGTATGCAAACAGCAGATTGGGCAAATATTTGTTCCAGTCTCTCTTAAACTGGTCTGCAAATGCTTGGAGCATGGTCTTTAGTGTAGAGTTTAACCTCTCCACAAGGCCATTAGTCTGGGTATGGTGGGGGGGTGGTCTTCAGGTGCTTCACCCTACAGTGCTTCCACAGAGAAGCCAGTAGGTCTGACATGATACTAGCATCTCTGTCAGTCAGTATGTCTCTCAGAAAACCTACCCTGCTGAAAATTTCTAAACAACATTTTCCACCTTCTCTGCTTCGACGGAGGACAGAGCCACCGCCTCAGGGTATCTAATAGCATAATTTACTACCGCCAAGATATACTTCTTCCCTCTGGAACTTAGGCTACTCAGAGGCCCCACAATATCCATAGCTACCCTCTGAAATGGCTCCTCAATCACAGGCAAAGACATCAACGCAGCCTTGATCTTGTTCCTGCCTTGCTTACTTTTTAGCACTGCTCACAGGTCCTGCAGTCCCCTTTTACATCCCTTGCAATTCCAAGCCGATAACAGTTTTGCATAATATGTGTCTTGGCATGCTTTATGCCCATATGACTTGCAAAAGGAATGTCATTGGTTATGGCTAGAAGTGCCAGATGGTAGTGTCTAGATACTACCAACTGCTGTATTACCTCACCCTCTAGCCTTCCCTCAGAGGTTCACTCTCTTTAAAGTAACCCTTTGTTTCAATATACAGACTCCCCTTTTCCTTGAGAATCAGGTGCCTCCCTAGTTACCTCCTTCAAGCCTCTTAGTGTAGGGTCCAACAGCTGAGCCTTCTCAATTCTATCTTTGTGACCCTTCCCAGCTCCCTTTCACAAGAAGCCTGGTATCTTCTGACAGCGATGCCTCACTGTCAGCCTGCTACCATTCATCTCTGCCCTTGCAGTCACCCTGTCCCAGGGAACACCAGTACCTACCAGCAGCTGTGGCTCTCCTTCAGGCTCATTGTTACAGAGTAGCTCCTTCCTGAAATAGCCATCTCACCAGCCCTGGCTTCAGGTGTGAGGTCTATCTGGGTCTCCCCCAGGCTACAAGAGCCACATGCCTGTCTCCAAGCCTAACTGCATGCACGCAAGGTACTGCATTATCGAAATCAAAGAAATCTGCAGGGATATCCTCAAACACACCTACTTGCTTGCTTCTTCTTCCACCTTCCCAGTCAAGGTGAACTCTGGCCAAAGGCTCTTGGAATATGGTCCTTCCTAAAGCTCTGACTGGAGTGGACTGCCCAAGCAAGTACTGCTCCTCTTTAACCATTGCAGGCTTCACAATGGTTACGTCAGAGGCTGTGTCTCTCTTAGCAGTGGCATGTTTTCCATTCACTAAGATAGGCTATAACCTTTGGTGATAGTTTGGTACCCCTGTTGTCTCCAGACAACTTACCACTAAGAGTATCCCCACCTTTTCTTCCCCACCTTGCCTGCATAGACATCTATATGATACATGGCCCTACTGGTTACATTTAAAACATTTAACCCTTTATCCTGTCTGTGTATCTGAACTAGTGGCTTCCCCTGTTACTGGTGGACTCTGAATGGGTGCTTTAGCCTGCCCATCATGGGTTCCCTCATATCCATGGGCAGCACTGGGTATCCCTTTCCTTTACAGCGATGCCCTGCTTGCTAAGTAGAGATCATACCTCTCAACTGTCCAGATATTTGCAGAATGTCCACATTTTTTCCTCATATTTTTGGCATATTCCTCATACAATTGTGTTTTTTTTTAATCAAATCATTGAGAATTGATGCCAGAAAATAATGACAACATTTGAGTTTTTGACATTATACCCTTCAGAAAATCTATGCAAATTCCATTATTCTATCAACTTTATAAATTTATATGAGCAATACTTAAAAATTGTCCCTATTTTTGGGCCTTTGTTCCTCCATTATTTATGGCTTTGTCCAGATTGCAAAAAAGAAGCCAATCTGGTGGTCTCCTACCATTAATAAACTCTATGACAGAAGGAAAAAACTGTTGCAGAAAAAGGTGAAGTCCCAAGACTGGAAAAACTCCCTTATTAGCCTCAACAAAAAGTTGAGATCCCTCATCAAAACCTCTAAAGCCAGCTATGAAGGCAGAATTGCAGCAGACACTAAAAACAACCACAAAGCCTTCTAAAGTTATATCAAGATTCTCCACAGCAATACCCAGATTTGCGCCGAGTTACTGCACAATGGTACCTTCTATACTGAGCCAACAGATATTGCCAACATACTGGCCGACAGATTCAGTGCCAACTTTACACCTCTCTACCCCCTAAAGGACCAATCACAATATCAGAAGAATGCCAGGCACCCAGCATTACTGCAGCACAGGTTAAAGCTGCATTGTCCAAGGCCAAGAATACAGCTTCCATGGGACTCAACAATATCCCTGACAGTGTTCTACATTAACTACAAAGTAAACTGGCACCACATCTGTGTGCCTTGTTCACTCACAGCCTAACCTCAGGTTTTGTCCCTACTGAATGGCGCACTGCTACAGTTATCCATTTCCATAAAGGGGGAACGACAATAGACCCATTAGCTGATGAGTCTGATATGCAAGTATATGGAGCGCATCATCATGGATCTAATTAACAAGGATATAGGGAATCTCCAAACTCTAGATCCCACGCAATTTGGTTTTGTGAAAGGTAGATCATGCCTGTTTGACTTCTTTGAGACAGTCACCAGAGCTGTGGATGAGGGTAAGGCAGTTCATACAGTCTATCTTGATCTGGCCAAGGCCTTTGATAGCACCCCTCACTCAGGAATTATTGATACACTCACCAAACTAGGCATCAGCCCCTATATCATTAGGTGGGTTGCACACTGGCTCACAGATAGAACCCACAGCGTAAAAGTAGTGGACTCTAAGTCAGACTGCCGACCAGTCACGAGTGCAGTCCGACAGGGATCAGTCCTGGGTCCTCTCCTGTTTGGCATCTACTTCTCAGAAGTCCAGACCAACACAGGGGGACTCTGGCTGAACAAATTTGCAGATGATTGCAGGCTGGGAGCCATTATTAACTCGCCAAGTGATGCAGACATCCTACAGAAAGGCCTCACTGAGACCTATGACTGGTGTTGAAACCATGGACTTAAGCTTAATGCAAAAAAAATGTGTCATCTTCCCCTTTGGGAAAAACTCAGTTCCCACTAATTACCACATCGATGGGAGGCCACTGAACACTGAAGGTATTATACGAGATATAGAGACAGAGATACAGGTTGACAGCAACCTCTCCTTCGACCACCACATTGCCACTGTGGTCAGAAAGTCCTTGTATGTGACACGTCATTACCAAGAGTTTTGCATCTAGAAAGAAAGAGGTCATCATCTCTCTCTATTCTTCCCTCATTAGACCAATCATCTAGCATAATGCCCCATTTGGCGTGTACCTCACTAGACACCTGCAACAGCTGGAGAGGCCACAAAAGTACTTCACAAAGAGGATCCTAGGCCTTAAACACATGTCCTACACAGACAGACTCAAAAAACTCCAGCTATTCTCTGTCTCATATCATCTACTAAGAGGCGATCTCTGCTTGACTTACAAAGCCATGTCTAACCCAGCTCTGTTAGAAATGCTACATCTAAAGAAATTCCAATCCCTCCACACCACACACTCCAGAGACCTCAATCTCATTACTACAATCAACAGAACATTCTGGAGAGACAGACTCAAAACATAGAGACTGCCCATGCTCTGGAAGAGATTCCACATACATGTCAAGCAGAACACTTCACTGGATCCCTTCAAGAGAAATCTTGATGAGTGGATGGGAAATAGTAAGTTCACCCCGGGGATCACTTCAGTGGCTCTACTTGATAGAGGCACTGGGAACTAACTTTGATGCCAGGGAACTTCTATGGGCTAGGCTTGTAAAGACTCCAGGGCCATTAGCCTAGTACACACCTATAAACCTAACAGGTTGAGAGGTATGGTAGAGATCCCCTTTTTTCCCCAGCTCATCTGCAGAGTTACATTATCGGTCTGCCAACCAGATTCTCATGTCCTCAGGCAAAGTACTAAGGGCTTGTTTCCTCAACAGAAGGTCTGACAGTCATTCAAAAGTAGTGACCTGACACTCACCCACCTATGAAAATAAGTGTTTAACTCAGCAATATAATCACACACACTTTCATGTGCCTTGCACCTATGCTCATGAAACGTTTTTCAGGTGTTAACTTAAAACATTCAAGTAAACATTTCTTTACTTTATCATAGTTTAAACAATCAATATCAGACAATTTAGAAACAGCTACTACAGCTTTACGATGGAGTAAGAGGGGTTAGGTATCATACCCAGAGCCCTTGGTCAACATTACACTGACTACATATCGTTTCAAATATATGAATAAAACTATCAAAATTATCCCCCTCTGTAAACTGTGGAAGAAATTTACTGACCTTCATTGCTTCTGGGGTTCAGTTATTCCCTTCCTCATTACCTCTATAACCCTGGCATCTCCTTCTCATGTATATGCAGCTTGTCATTTTCTTCAGTCTCTAAATGCCGCAGTTTCTCTGCTGATTCTAATTCCAAACGTTTGGCTTCCAGTTCAAATCTTTTTAACTTCAGATGGATTTTTAAGTCCTTTGAGGAAAAGGTGAACTGTCCTGTTTCTGAGGTCTGTACATACCCATCACCAAACTGGTTGTCCTCCTGGTTGCTGGTCTGAGCTGTGACTAAGGCTGAAATAATTTCCTCTTTACTCAGGTTGGCATACACCAGTCCACTGGCTTCACACACCTTGGCCAGCTGGTTCTTTGTCAACTTCCCGTAATCCTCTGATGACATATTTGCCTGCTTTCCCTGACTAAACTTAGCTAACAGAAAAAAAAAAATAAAACTGTTATGAAAAAAAAAACTATGTTCGTTTACCTTGTGGCTGCTGAGAATACATGCACATTTAGTGACAACTGCTTACAGGCTATAGAAGTTCAATTAATATCTGACCACTGCCACCAATATGTGACATCTCCACTCTCGGCCAGTAGTCAAGGAGCCTGAATCCTCACCACCGACACTGGAGAGGGACGTTCACTTGGAACAAAAATAGATACACTCAGTATTTACAGATGCAGCTCCCTGCATCAAGCACAATTTCCCTTACGAGCACACAGGAAACACAATCAGACTGGGGTGTGGATTTCTCTTTCTCTCTCCTGCCAGGTCCCCAATAAGACTCCCCACTGGCACAGCTACAGAGTCGAGTCTTTAGCCGAGTGCCAAGCCAAGTTCTCCAGCACCCTCTTTGTGAAACCAGTGCTCCATGTCCCTGCTCCAAACAGCTGACAGACACGGTCTTTGAGATTTGATTTTCACACAGACACACACACTTGGGAAAGGCTGGCACAGATTTAGTAGCTATGCCATTTACTCCCCAGACTATGAGGTAGTCAAACCACCACCAGATACTCCAAAGCCAGCTACTCTAAGGCTCTTGCAAGGGTACCCAATTATACTGAGTGAAATTAATATTAGCACGGATGGTAATGCTGACTAAACAGCAAGGCTTTCAAGAGTGGCTACAGAGTCACCAAATAGATATGCGTACTCTCAAAACTTAAAATATTCTCTAAAGGACCAACCACAATGAAAGGTTTAAATATATTTAATAATAAATAATAAATGAACATGAAAATATGAAATATCTACTTATAGTAAACACCAGAGTTTCAGTCACAGGAAATATTAAAAATAATACAGATGAACAGATTCACATAGATACAGAAAAACAGAACTTAACTAATCTCACTATATTTTCCTGACTGACCTAAAGAATTACTATTCCCTGGTCACTTATAGAGCAAGGCAAGATGAAGTGGTAAGGGGTCCTCCTTTTGTCAGGTTCCAAAAACAGACTGCCATGAGACTTCAGTCTCACCTAGTATTAAAATATTTTAGTGATGGATTACAGAATGACATCACATATCTGGTCATCTGACTTCTAGTTCCCATGCTACCCCCCCCCCCCTTTGGCTAGAAGCTGTCAGGATTTAGCACATATGTGTCAATAATACACACACAGAGCCTTGTTAAGATCTCCTGCAGCTCCTGGAAATCATAAAACAATTTCAAACCTTCACCCTTCCAGAGTAGCAATTAGTTCATCCCAAAGACAATGGGGAAAGCTTCCTAGTATAAATATTCTGTATCTGGCTGCATTGAGAATTGTAAGATACAATCTTTATGGCTTAAGCCAGGTAATTTAATTTCAAACTATTTTCAAAGTTAAGTGGATTGATATTAACCTCTTCTCTTCCAGTATCCTCTGTTAAAACTTGTACATTTAAACAGTTATAATAATACATGTATATTTCTTTTTCTGTCCAGCAGAGCACACTGTTGGTACATTTTTGCTTTACAAATAATTTTTCAACACAAGCATCTGCAGTTTGATATACAAATGACATATCATTCTTTACAAACTTCCAACTAGCTGTACTGGCATACATTACACATCCACTGCCCTACTTCTACTGGCTAGGCTGGCAATACTTCACATCGTCACAGTCTATAGAAAGAAAAAGTAACTACTCCTGGCTTCCCAGTTTAGTATCATTCCAAAATGTTATCAATTCCATGTTACATCTAAGAATGAGCTATTTACTGTAAAAATAAACTATCCCATACCAGTCACTGTAGGCTCCTGACTGGATCAGAATCTCTTCTAAGCTGAGAACTGCATTAAAATATTGTAAACTAAGAATGAAGCAGAAAAGCTTTACATCAAATGAGACTATGCAAAATTACCTGTAAAGACTTAGCCAGTCACCCTTGAGAGTAGAGGTAAGCTGGGGACCTGTGTGTTCTAGTGTCTTCATGAATTCATCTTGACTAAAAGGCCTGATCTGAGGAGGGTTCTAAGGAGTGAAACACAGAACAGCTATCAGTTCACAAGCCAACTTAACTGCACCTAACTTTAATAATATAAGCAGCTTTCTGCTTCTACAATATACAGTCTTTTTTAATTAAAGGATAATGGAAGAGTGAAAAATCTTCAACACAAAATCAGTAGCCACCTCCTAGAACTGTGGAACTGCAAGCCACTAATGAAAGTATAATCTGTACCACATGTGAAGAGTAAATCTGAAGCATGAGAATTGTGAAAAATATCCATATTCATTCAGTGAATATACAGACAATATTCTGAGGACAGTACTACAAAGATCAGCACTACATATAATGTAAACAAACCATGTAAGCTGCCACAGTAAGGACTAAGGAAAATGGCATACACAAGTTTAACTAGTCTGTCCGCATTTTTGCAGTTAGCCAAAGCCAGATGCCACCCTTCATCTCAATTATCCACAAAACCCAAGTTGCTTTAAAGACCTCAACTGTGTGAGCTTCTACCATTCATTACTAATTAATGTAATTAATCACTGTGGAATAATCAGTTATTCCTACATTTTAGCTAGGCTGTCCCCATTTTTTGCAGTTAGCCCAAGTCAAATCCCCCATGAATACCAGTTTGCTTTAAAGACCTTAACACTGTGAACTCCTACCTCTGATGAACTACATAATGTAGTAACAAATGCGGAATAATGAACATTTTAGGAGTCAGAAGATTCTTATGTAGCAACAGTAATGTTTTTGTACATAGATGTTTGTCCGCGATTATAGCAAGCGGGTAGGTTATATACCTTTTCTCTCTACAAGCACAAAATGCATTCTTAAAAGCAGTTAAAAAAGACAATCTACTGTGACATAGCTACATCACTGGACACATGGTGTCAGTCTACCAAAACGGAGTGTCCAGAGTTGTCAGATGTTGACCCCATAGCCTGGCATGTGCAAACATGTTGCAGTAGGTAAACAAAACCTTCCATTCCATTCCTTTCACTGCAGACTGAACATACTAAATCAATTAAAAGAAAAGTCATTGATCAGTGAGAAAATGAACTGCTTCTTTCTTTTCTTAATACATCAGGATTTGTGTCATACACTTATCCTGTGTCTCCCTGACTTATAAGTGTTTTTAGAAAAACACACATTAAAAATGCAGATGGATGCACTGTATTCATAGTCAACAATATCATTAGTTGATTATGAAGACAGCCGTATGAAGTAGCTGCAACATTCTATGTCCTATATCCCTCTATGCTGGCTCTTCTTAAAAGTCTTAAGCTCCTGTACTCATAGACAGCAAGCCACATTTACTACAGAGACACAGTGTCTCTTCTATAAGGCTAATGGGCACATATATCCCCCCACAGGATCACTAGTGGGCTGAAACGCAGTGCCTGACAAAGTTAACAATATTATTATTTTTTGGGGGGTGGGATTTTTCCTCCTCTCTGCATAATCCAGTGCCTATCTGTCCAGTGCCCCATGTCTATCACTGGGTCTACCAGCCATCTCTTTATCCCACAGGACTATCTCCAATAGTGCAGAGGTTGACATGGATCTTAAGGAAAAAGTACAGGTATGACCATACATATCCACTGGGGGAGGGGGGTGGAGTTATTTTATGACCTACCACTCTTACTCCATCCTATCTTCCCTTCTGGTCCCCATGGTAATATCCAAGGGGTGGGCATGCAATGAGGATATGCAGCGTGTCCCCCCGCTTCCACAGTGGCTCAGTCTTATACTCCATCTTATCACCCTTTGGACTACATCTCCCCCAATTGCAATATCCCTAGCCTTTATCAGGGATCATCACAGGAGATGCCCATGGCACCACCCTCCCAACAGGGATGGTAACACCCATCCCTTTCTCCTTGCAACTCCATTAGTCACCCAAATTGCTAATCAAACCCTGGTTGGCTAGGCCATTGTCAGGGCTTTATCCCCCCTCTATGCTACCAGAGAGGTTAAGGTTAACAATATCATAAGTCTCAGGTTTAATTACAGGAAGACCTACCACCACAAATGTTGTGGATGGAATGCCCCTAGTAAGCAGAACAAAGAACATAAGCATTGACTGCATGGGGTCCTCTCACAAGTCATCTGATGAGATGAGTACTCACAAGGGTTACCACCTAATCCACTATACACAGGACAGCCCATGCTTGGGCAGTTGAGTCCTGCAAAAAAATATGAAAAAATGCAAATGTCCTTAAATTTTAGAAGTTAAACTGTTTTGTAACTTTCCATTAATAGCTGCATAACACAATTATTTTGCATCTGAAACACCCTATTATAATATGACAGAAGAGAAACAACTCTAATTTTTACAAAGGCTGGCTTTTATTTTTACACCAAAGTGAAATATAGTCCTTAACACTAGTTGAGGGTATTGTTTCTTCTGCAAAATTGAACATTTCCATAAAAATATCCCATTTTGGGCATCTGAAAAGGTGGCAACCCACAGTACTCACATATTTGTTGTACATTATTTCAAGGCCCTCTGCAGTAGATAAACACATAAGAAGAATTTCAAGCAGTGGGTCAAAAGCAACTACAAAAGTGAGCAGAAGGAGCCCAAGAAGGGAGGAAAGACCATCTGGGCAGGAAGTTTCAAAGACAGGCATTCCAAAGATGCTCCACTCCTGCAGCAAAGGGTCAAACTACATTGAATGATGTTTAAGGTGGTCATACAGCAAATGTCTGCAATGGGCACATTCTTCAAACATGCACTAGAAGCAGCCCTTCCCTGTGTGGTTTTGGGGTGTGGGTCCTATCAGTGCACAAACTGAGGGCATATTAGGCATCTGGTGAAGAAAAAGGTACAGATGTGAATAGCTTTTAAGTTCTGCTTCCTAAATGCAATCCCCCCCTCACCACAAGAAAAATAAATGAGCAATTGATCCATCATCAATATTAATTGGTGGAATAGCAGGGATGCCACCTGAGAAGAATGAGAGGAAGTGAACACAGTGGTTAAATGGCAAAGGGAGGAAATGAAAATCTGCCTGAAAACAGACTTTGACTGCAAAAGCCTGGAACTTGGAAATCTGCTGGGCTGCAATGATGGCTGCAAATAATAGAATCTTCAAGAATATAAACTTCAAGCCACCAAACATCAGAAGTCAAACAGTGGATACAACAGTATGTCAGTTGGGATGTTCAGGTCCCAAGCTGAAGACAGATTCTTCAACAAAAGCTGGAGATGAAGAATGCCCTTCAAAATTTGGTTTATCAGCTTATGCTTGATCATCATTTTGCTGTCCACCACACCATACACAAAACATGTGTAAAATATATAATTTGGTGTGGAATACCTACGACCTAGATCAAAGAGATGCCTCAGACATGACAGGCAAATATGGAGTATTGCAGAATGATGAGGAAGAGAACTTCTAACAGCCCAGATGAAAAATCATTTCCACTTAGCAAGGTAGGTTTTCCTGGTAGCTCCAAGATCTGGCTGGGAGGTAATAAACAGGTACCACTGCAGCAACCAAAGTTTTAGGTATTGGAGGCCATTCTGCTACTGTGCTAAGCCCCAGTGATTGAATCAGAATAGTTTCTAAAGAGGCCAAGATGCAAAGGTTCCAGAATCAGGCTGTTTAAGGTCAGCAAAGGATGATGCAACTGATCCAGATTTTATTCTACATTAAACACAAATGGTAGATGAGGGCTTAGAGGGAAATGGGGGAGTGATGCCAAGTTATTCACCACCTACTCCCAACGCCCTGCTACAACAGCAACACTTTATCCATGCTGTGTTGTTTTGCAAAGTGAGCGTATAGAATTCCAGTGCTCCCCTTCTAGAAACACTCTGAACACTATTCTAATGTAGCCAAACAAATTCAAATGTACAGAAACTAAACTAAACCAAGCAACAGGCAACCAGCTCAAAAGGTAAAAATGCGGATAAAAATAGAGCAGGAAGGCGTAAAACAAACACTTTGATACTTTAATAAAACTCGGCAAAAAATAAATAGATAAATAAAGTAGAGGATGAACGCTTTTGCACCAAACCAAGGTGCTTCATCAGATCTCATTATTTCACAATAATTAAACATTTAAATAGCCCATTCTGCCTCTTTAGATCATGTGACCTACGTGCAGGTCTTAAAGGGATAAATTCTTTTAAGCCCCTGCCTCTAGTAGACTGGAGCATCAGAATCCATTTAGTTTCAAGATTCTCTGTATAAGTTCTCACAGTGCCACCTCTAACAGTAGGCACATAACACTCTAAAACAAAAAATTTAAAAGAATGTAAAGAGCCTTCATTAACCACATGCTTCCCAAGTGCATTCTTAGTATTCCCTCTGCTGATACTGTACACATGTTCCTTAAACCTGTCTCTAAAACAGCAATTCATCTTACCCACATAATAGCTGGAGCATACCTCACATAATGCAAGGTAAACACTCAGAGTACCATAATTAGCATAAAAGTTAAAATCAAGCTTCTGTCCAGTAATAGGGTGAATAAAATGATCACATTCTCTGGTAAGGTTACAAACATTAGGTTCATAGGCTGGTACTAGGCTATCGGCCCTAGGGCCTATGCAAGCCTAGCCATAACAATTCCCACTTCCCTGGATATTTCTTACAGGTTCATAGGTTGGTACTAGGCTATCGGCCCTAGGGCCTATGCAAGCCTAGCCATAACAATTCCCACTTCCCTGGATATTTCTTACAGGTTCATAGGTTGGTACTAGGCTATCGGCCCTAGGGCCTTGTGCTCTGTTTTACTGAGTTAGAAGGCTGCGCTCCATTTTATTGAGTTAGAAGTGATCACTAACAGGAAATGTAATGCTCATCTCATTCTTTCTCCAAGTTACCAGCCTTGGAATAACCACAGCTTGCTAATAAGTGAGTATGTAACTGTACAAAGAAGTGAGAAACTGAATTGTAAAGAAATGCTAGCTTATTCCACATAATGCCAGCATACCTGAGTAGATGTAGTCAGTGGAAAAGCTTGGGAAAGTAGAAGTTGTGACTGAGATTGTCTTATGAAAATATAATAGTAGTAACTTTTAGCAAAAACATGACCCTCCCCATATTCAGTGATGCCAGTTTTTCTCAGCTGAGGCATGCTGCGACATTATCTGCATCAAGCATAGTGATAGGCAGGTGCTGGTAACCTTTCATTCTATTTATTACACAGCAGAATGTTATAAACTCTAGATCAGGACATTGGAATGATGGGTGCAATCTGAGCACACCTTTGTCATTAATCATTGTAAAATTCTTTTAAGAAAGCAGTTCAGGTCTGAGGCAGTGCTGATTCATATTTTTTTTTACTAATGCTATCTTTTGAATAAATGTTATAATTCTACTGGACTGCTTCAAAGTTATTTTTTTTTTTGTTATTATTCCTTCTGTTGTTTTTCTGCTGGACAGACTTTCTTGTCCTAGGTTCCAGATACGTACAAAGTAAGTATCTACTCTATTGTAGGTTTATTTATAGTGGGACAGTGACAGTACAATACCAACCATGACTCCATGTTTGAAGAGAGATATTTATGGAGTGGGTAGTATGTGGTGGTAGTGGTGGTGTGTGTGTGTGGTGGGGAGGGGTCACACCATGTCACAATGTACTTCTTCCTCTCACTTAATACAAAAGAAAAGTGGATTCAGAATCAGTTTCTCTGAAAGCTTGAGCTGGCTGTGTTGTAAATTTGCACTGGTACACTAAAAGTCATCACATCTTCTCTATGTTTTATTGATGTTTTAGTAGGTGACCATTCAAATATTTATTTTTTCAGACCATATAATTTTAGGCTTTTAGGATTAAACATTAAGTAACTCTGAAATTTTAATGTCTGGTATATGCATCAACCTCATACTAGAAGAAGAAACATACTGACTTGGCGATACTGTAATAAATGTTAGAATGACATATCCAAAATGAGCACCAATACTTTTTGTGTTATTTTCTTATTGTGGTAAACATGCCTTTTACCAGATTTCTGATTTGTAAATTTCTTACTCACTTTTCAGCACTGAAGTATTTTAAAAGGACAAATAGGTGCATATATGCACACATACTGCAAATTAAATATGCCATCATAAATTATACATTATCTACAGATGTACTTTAACTAATGGTATGTATAAACAGGTTGCCTGTTGCATTTGTTACTATTTAATTTATTTACTAATTAAGTTAATGAACTTATCTGTCTCTGACCGTATTCAGTTGCAACCTTGCCTACTATGACAAGAGTAGATATAATACATTAATGATACCAATTACAACCACCATATGAGAAAATGCCCTTCAAATCAGGCTTAGGTTTATTGTTCACCTCAGGAATCAAAGGTTTATCACACAATTTTCTCTTAACTGAACTAAACCTCTTAAATGAAAACCATGGCTCATCACACCCAGGATGTCTTTGCATTTACTATAAGAAACAACTACCTTCCACTGCTTTCTCACAATGTCACATATATAGTGGACATTATTAGAATAGGTCAGACAGTTTACTAGAGGCAAGGGCTTAAATGAGTTTATCCCTTTAAGAACTGCACTTGGGTCACGTGATCTAAAGAGGCAGAATGGGCTATTTAAATGTTTAATTACTGTGAAGTAATTACATGTGATGAAGTATCAAAGTGTTTGTTTTACACCTTCTTACTCTACTGGCTCATTATTTTGTTTTTTATAAATTCAAATGTATTTAAGAAATTATCAACTAATCACCGTGAAAACAAAAAGCTCTTAACAGAAAATAAGACATAAATAAAGCAAAAAGCTAGACAACAGAACAGAGAGATAAAACAAGGAAAATAAAACTGCTGTTCATAAGGATCATTACCAGAACCCAGGTCAAAAATACGATTTAAGGGAAGCCTTGGAAGAAGTTAATAGGGGATACTCCCTAAGCCATAGAGTTAGTAAGCTCTAGAGAGTGGTGTCTTGACAGTCAAATGATTATAAATAACATGACACAAGCCAGATGCCTGGAATTACTGGCATCCCCAAGGCTACAAAGCACAACACCTGAGAAGGACAGTAAAGAATTATTCAATCCCTCAAGTAAGTGACACTCAAACCCTGAATAAGAGAAAGGCCAGCACTAATATTATAGGAGAAAGCAAACAGGAAGCAAATGCAGCTTCTACATTACATGTGTGACATGTTGGTAACAATGAGAACCAGTAAGCATCTGGGATGCAGATACCTGCACTACCTGTAACTTGTTAATTTTGGGGTAAGGAAGCCTGAGGTAGAGGGTACTGCAATAATTAAGGTGGGAAGAAGCTAAAGCATGGATGACAGTAAATTTTTCAGATGTATATATGTTTATATTTTGTTCTTTGTATTCACATATAAATCTATGAATACTTGTAGATTTTTAAATTGTATCTGTGTGCTGCAGCTTTTCTCCCTGGGCCTCCACTGAAAAAGGGTATGCTAGTCATCCTAGTCAGATTATCCCAGTAAACAAATGGTAAATAAAAATAAAATAAATACAGTTCTTAATCCTAACAATATTCCCCATGTGAAAAAAGCTATTTTAAGTACAGCACACACCGGTTTTGAATATCAGATGGTTATCCAGGACACCATCAAAACTGTACACTTTAGATACAAATGCCAGACGACTGTTACTGTAAACAAAGAAAACGGGAGAAGCAAGGTAGAGGAATCCCTCTGCGTGGCATTCACAGCTAAAGCTTCAGTTTCAGATGTGTTCTGCTTCAACTGATTATAATTAAGCTAAAACCGAATGGTCTCCACATCACCTGCTAAAGAATACACGGTGGTCATATGTTCCTGAAGACGGGAGCAACATCAATATAACGGCAACGAGGCAAACCTCTCTCGGTATTAAAATCCTAAGGTGCAGCGTACATGCAGTAAAAGGTAATGGACGCAACAGAGATGCCTTGTAGCATTCTACACACTTTTGAATAAAAGAACAATGAGAATTAGGACTAAAACCATCCTCTTTATATGACCAGAAAAGCAAGAGGCAAACCAGTCAAGCACATTATAATAAATATTACGGCAAGATCACACTTGTTCAATCAGAATACTGTGAGCCAGCATGTAAACTACAACTGAAAAATAAAACAAAACCAGAAAAAAATGCTGAGCTGTGGCCATACGGAGATAATTTGTTATACATAAGGGCAGACTCAATTCTACAGTGAATACAAAACCTAGACTTACAAGTGTCCATGATCCCACTGACAGTCAGCCTCGATTCAAAAAGCACAATGATAACCTCAATAACCTTATGAAGAAAAGAAAGGCTATAGAGAGGGTTAATATTTTCACAAACATTACGGTAAAAAAAATCCTGAAGATGGCGATAACAAATGTCTTCTTCAATAAAGATGGAAAAAAAGAGCCCTCAAAGAGGACTCCAAAGTATGATCTGACATACCCAGACTCATAACATCCAGGCAGGGCAGTATCAGTCCAGAAGGACATTAACTCAGTCTATAAATAGTAAAGTACGTGCTTGAAATCACATGTATGAGCACATTGCAATTGTGAAGCCTTCAGAATGTGGAGGAGAAAGTGACAGCCTTGTAAGCAAAAAAAAAAAAAAAAAACAGTAGCAGTCATCTTGCACTCATGCACTGTTAGGGTAATCCAGGTGGAAAGACAAGCCAGGTTGCAGAAAACACTAATTTAGAGGACCCTATAGTAGATATTCAGGAGAGACCAATGAATGCTATACTGGAAAAAACAGAGAGAGCGAAGACGCTGAAGAGAGATCAAAACTGTTCTCTGTCACAAATAGAGAGAGTTAAGCAGATATAGATGCATGACTTTAAGACTAGAAATGGCAGAAGCAAAGCTAAGCAAGCTAAAGGAAAACTCCCTGTCAACCAGAATGAAGAAAATTATTTTCATGATGCATCTCTTATGAAAAAGCTATTACCTGTCTTTGTAGAAAGTGGAGGTACATCCTCCATTTCACATCAAATTAGTGATGAAAGTAATATAGACCTGGCTGATCTTTAGATAAGTCTTAGCAATTTTAAAAAGGTGCAGTGGGAGGAGGACACTCTATGCAGGAACAGAGAGAACACAACTGGAGTTGAAGGCAGATTAATGAACAGATTAGTCCCACGTCACATCATTATCTTTAGCCAAGAAATGACTTGATCTACAGGATAATTCAAGAAAAACAACAGATATTGAAACAAATATTGGCATGAAAATCCGTGTAATGCTTGGTTGCAGTCATGTCTTGGGTGGTCATCTGGGGATGGATAAAGACTAGGTCCAAAGTTCCAGACAGATTTTACTGGGCTGGTGTCATGAAAGGAATTTGAGACTTCTGTGCATACCAGAGGACAGCATCTAATCTATGATTTAGACGTCCTTAGATATCGCTACCTAAACTAGAAGCACTATATGAACACATAGTCTTGGACAGAGTAGGTTTACGTGGGAAGCTAAGAATCGATCACAAGTAAATAATGGTAATCACTGACTTAGCAACAAAGTTTTCAGAAGCAGAAACCTTAAGGAGACAGACTGTCAAGTGCATAGCAAAAGAACTGCTGTTATTGCCTTTAGGGTAATTCCCCAAGAAATCCTTACTGACCAATGCACCCAGTCAGCTCTAGAGTAATGCATGAACTTTAAAACTTCTTTAAGGTGAAGCAGTTAGGAATGTCTGTTTATCACTCTAAAATACTACAGGACAGAGGGTTCTTGCTTGTTACAAACCATGCCCCTTTTCAGTGCATTTATAGGCAAATAGCAATTCCAAGTTAATGAGGTGGGCCTTAATCTCTACATCCTTTTCGATTTAAAATTCTGCATCATACATGCCCCGTCATTTGAATACAAATGGCTTGTCACAGGCCTATACCACATCTGAGATTATGAAAATCAATGGTTCTACACAGGGCGGGGTCATATAACAGAGTGATTGCTAGGCAATCGCTGGATAAAGTGAAGCATGGGAAAAGAAAGGCATGCCAAAGCTGAGCATAGGATATATACTATGGGGAACGTGATATAAAGCAGATATAGAGTCTTCAGGCAGGAAACAGGTAATGAAGCTAATGTGCTACAGCTGTTCCGGTCTTTATGTTAAACTTACTCATCACTAATGGAACTAGATTTGCTTGCCTCTTACCCTAGAGGGAATTCTGGGAGAAATTCCAGGGACCTTATGTAGAAGGAGAAAGCAGAGTATGGAGGAGGCGGCAGTTTTTTTAAAGGAGATGCAACCTGATTTGGATTTATCCCAGTTAAAAGGAAAGCCAGTGGAATTCTGCAAGTTGCAGTTGTTTTGTTATATGTCTGCATGTGCCAAGTCAGTGTATGGTGGCACATGAAGGATTAAGTAACTATTCCTTAAGTTTGCCAAGGTAAAGTGCCTGCTTGGCACTGCTGTGTTTGTTTTGCTCTGAAGCATCTCAATGAGACTGAAAAAATGAAAATATTACTGATTTTTCCTGTTCATTTCAGCCCTTTTCATTTGTTTCATTCTGCATATCATACATAAGAAAACAAGAAATATTACACTACCTTTGATGTAACTGATTTATGCTAACACTAAAGCAATAGTAAAATATAAAAGCCAGAAATATAAATATCAGTGCAATACTCAGATTCCAAGCCTAGACGATAGAAGTGAACATTAAAGGAAGTAGTCTTATCTTAACAGAGTGAAGAGCAGAGCTGTGCTCTATAGCCAAATACATAAATACAAGAACTGTATGTATGTTCTAGCAAGAATGTATTCCTACCTTCCACGGTGTAACTGTTTTCTGCAATGGCATCAGACTGGCTACATATCGTTCCTTCAAAGAACAAAACAAGAGAATTTCAGTTAGAACAATGCCCTAATACTCAGATCTTCCACAAAGGTATAATCAATTTTGATGCATCACACAGCTGCTGCTTACAATTTTTTTTACTGCTTCAAAATGAATTACAAATCATGTTATGCAATATGTTATGCTTCCTGCAGATATTACTGCCCTTGGCTTGTACAAGTTTCATAGCCATGATATTTCCACAATATAGTGTCAAACTCAGAACTCATACAGGCACAAATGTGGTGCAGACACTTAAAATCCTGGCAATACTGAAATTTATTTATCGACTTACTTATTAGCATTTTGTTTACTGGGAAAGTCCACTGGGCTGTTCAGAGCCCATTTTCAGTGGAGACCCGGGCAGAAAAGCTCCACAGTAGAACAACAAAGGTGAATACATACATTGGGAATACGATTCAGAAGTATATACAAAAAAGTTATCAAACTAGTTGACAATAAATTGGCAGACAGGTAACAAGTAAAAGAGTAAACATTACATGAATTTTTAAGGTATTACAGCAGCGAGCATGTTCACTGAATATTATTTGATAATAGGAAAAAATCAGTTGTAATGAATATTCTAAGAAAGCTTGGTACAGGTACAATTACTTGTTGAGCAGTATGTTAAGCATTACTATAGTAGCAAGGATGTTAGTGTTGTCAAGATCAGGAATTTTTTGGCAGCTACAAGCATATTATGAAATTACCTGGATAAATAATATTCTTTTTTGACATCTTTATCTTATTTATATCACAGCATGCAAAGCATCATATCAGCTTGTAAATGCTATCACACACGTTTACCCCAGAACAAGCAAACATGTCAGCATGTAAATGAGCTTGATGCGACGGCACTTAATCCCCAGCCTTCAACTGGGTTAAAACATGCAGCAGGTAGTACTCTTACCTTTCGAAATTCATACCCATTACCAATGGAGCTAGGGAAGGTTGTCCTCTCTCCCCTTACCTTTTCACACTATATATAGAACTTGTGTTCAGTTCATTTGTCCAAAAAGCATATTATTCAAGTCCAAAATTTAAGAATCTCTGTTAAGTGCTTAGGCTGATGACATTAACATTTATTTTTCTTCTATAAATTCAGACAGTTATTGTCGTAAATCCCACTCCATTAACTCTTATATACTTAAATTGTTATGAGATAATGGCTTAAAAAGATTAATGTGCACAAAGTATTAGTTGAAAAAAAAAAACAACCTGCTTCAAAAACTAATTAACATTCTTGATTTAAATTCTTCCTTCTTAATTTTTCAGCCTATCAACCATAACCATAATCTTAAACTAAGTAATCAAACTTTGGACCTTAGGCATTCTTCAACAATTAAAACTAAGATAGCTGGGGATTTTAATAAGTTTACTCCTTTTTCATCAGAACTGATAAGCAGGAAATGAATCTACCCAAAGAGTACCTCTCTAGTTTAAACCAAATCATGTACTTATTAAACCAGCAATTAAAAATTAGCTGCCCACAAGCCAAAGAAGATTATAAATTTAAGAATTAAAGGCAATGTCTAATAAATATATCTCAAACTCTTAAAACAATATATATACTATTAAATATTCACATACTTTCTTATACTCTTCATATTGGGAAAGAATGAAATCACACCCTACAGATAACGAATTACACAGCTCTATCCTTTTTAATATTAAATATATTTTCCTCAAAAATATTTTATATTTAATTTAAGATATTCAATCATGCTCACTTGTGCCCAAAGAAGTTGTCGTCTATTTTTCCCACCCTCTCACTACAATGCAAAGCTTGTGAGCATGATGAAGCAGATTTGGCACATGTCTTGTGGGACTACTGTAAATTTGTTAATAATCTGTGGAAGACCCTAAAAACCAAAGTCCAGACTCTGGGTTATAAGCAATGAAAATATTACCAAGAACTTTGCATTGCTTCACACCCCACCAATCTCTTGCTTAGAAATACCTCTGTACTCACTCAAATTTGTATGTTGATTAAATTATACACCACACAAAACTGGTTAGACTGTAAAAAGCTATCATGGAATGGACGCAGGGATATGACCATAAATTACTGTAAAGTCTTTAAAAACTTGATATTAGCAAACAAAAAATTCTCTTTTTTTATTAAGTATTGGTCAAAGATTCTAGATATTATCTTGTAATTTCTTAAGGTAGACTTGTATTTGTAATAAAAAACAAATCTTATAATAGAATCAATATACATACAAATAGATTATTTTTACTCCCTACTCAGACATTATCTAATATTTTAATTATGCAATATAAAGGATTCATTTTTTTTTCTTTTACGTATTTACTTTTGTATGTCTGATCTCTAATTATTAGGATACTAACTTGGCTAAATTGTACTAGATATATATATATATATATATATATATATATATATATATATATATTTACTTTGAATGATCGAAATTTCAAAACTTTGAATGTCATATGGCCGAGACCATTAAAAAAAAATAAACAAAACAAAAGCAAGCAAACCCCCTGCACCCCCCACACACCCCTATTTAAATACACCAACTCCGAGATCGCACTACAGCGAGGAAAAGGGAATATTCCCGTTCTGAGCTGTATGGAGATCTCCATTTAGGTGTTTGAAGTTTTAAAACTTCCAATCACATGGTTTCGGCCATATGAGATTTGAAGTTCTGAAACTTTGATCACCTAAATGGGACCCATGTATACATATATATATATTAGTTTTATAAATAGTAATGCAAATAATTTGTAAATTCCGGACTTTTGTTTATAGAGTTTCTGTTTGCCTATTCTTATACCTTTGGTCTTTTTATATGCTAAGTTATGAAATAAAGAGGGTTGAAAAAAAAGGAATCACTGTTACTACCCCATGGGGGCAATCAAAGATAGAAACAGTTGCACTAGTGAATCTCCTCTGAGGAGGAATCACTGAAGACTTCCTCCAATTTATTGTTACTCTTAGGGACTGAAACCACTGGCATGCCCATAAGCATTGAGGCATCTAAGAAATCTACAGTAGTAGCCAAAAAAATAAGGCCACCAATAATTTTTCAACAAAATGGGCTGTAATGTTCACAATATGCTAATTTTACAATACATATATATATATATATATATATATATATATAGATATATATATATAGATATATAGATATATATATAGATATATATATATATTTTTTTCGTTGCGCTTTTGATTGTTTAGAGTATCTTTGTTTCCTGTTTACACAGTTTTGCTGGTCTGTAGTGATTTTTACTGAAAATTTTATGAGAATTGATAAATTTATGTATATGACCTGTATCGGCTGGAATGGGTAGAAAGCATGATTTAAGTGACTTTATAAAGGAACAAGTTATAGCACTGCACTCCAAAGGCTACTCCCAACGTGATATTGCTAAACTTTTGGCTGTTTCACGATGTGGAGTACAAAATACTATTCGTTTGGGTGATGCAACACTTCGTGCTAAATGTGGCCGAGATCACAAAACATCACTCAGAGATGATAGATATCCGAAGAGCATTATTACATTAAGTCCTCACACTTCATCTGTTCGAATAGCTCATCTAGCTAAAGAACACAGAAATAATATCAGTTCCAGAACAGTTAAATAATGTCTTGCAGAAGATTTCAATCTGGTGGCAAGAAGCCTAGCTTAGAATCTGCTGATGACAAAGAAGCAGATTCGAGATCAGATAAAGTTTTGTCATGCCTTGAAAGATAAGTCTGTAGAGCGATTAGAACAAGTGATGTTTACTGATGAAAGTACACTTCAGCAATGTGAGGGTCAGGCTACAATTACGTGAGATGTCCTGTTGGCGAATTCCTGAATCCAAAGTATACAATTAAGACAGTCAAACATCCTCCATCAATTATAGCATGGGGAGCCATCTCGGGGAAAGGGTGTTGTGGAATTCACATATTCGACAAAGGTGAAAAAGTGAATGCTGCAAAGTATATTTCTGTGCTGAATTCAAAAGTAAAACTCCATATGAACATTTCTGGAATAACAATATTTCAGCAGGATTCAGCTCCATGCCATACTGCCAAGAGAGTCAAGAAATGGTTTGCAGACAACCACATTCAGCTCCTCCCAAACTGGCCAAAGAAAATTGCTGGAATATCATGAAGAGGAAAGTGGCAGCACACTGGCCAACCTCAGAAAAGGATTAAAAAGATGTCATCAAATACGTCTGGGTGACTGAGATCATGTCAGAGTACTGCAAATCACTGGTTCACAGCATGCCATCTTGCATCAAGGCTGTGTAGAAGAATAAGGGAAATCCTACCAAATATTGACTGTTAGATGTGTAGAATTTTGTTTTTCTCTATTTTTCAATAAACATTTGCTTGTCAGGCTGAATGCAAGTACAGTAATTACTGCTGTAATACAAAAAGAAAAGAAACAGGCAAGATTGGTCAAAAAACTTAAGTGGTCTTATATTTTTGGTCACTACTGTATAGATAAGACCACCAGGAATCAGTTACCTAGGAAACAAGCCATCAGAAGCAAGGTTGTTGCACCAGGGTTAGCACATAAAAACTCTGGTTGTTCGGGAAAGCATAAATAGCAGCAAATTGCAGTGGAAATGACAAGACACTCACAATGAACTATAGGAAATTTACCAAATGCTGATATGCCAAGAAACATCCATCATGCCCAGTGACATCACCCAGGTATGCTGCAGAAGCAAACACATAATCTTCTGCACGATCCACTGCAGGGTGACTATCCAGAACCTAATGTGAAACTTACTAAGATCTACAATAGGATAGGATGAAAGTCATGAATTCTTTTCAGAACCACGAGAGGTCATGTACAAACCCCTCAAAACTTCTCCAAAGGTTAGATAGCCTCAACAGCCTCTATGAGTGGTAGTGTCTAGCCCACTGATCCTTTATGATGGTTCTCCAAGCAGAGACAAATTCACATTATGCCCCCCCCCCCAACAGGCAGCTCCACTATGAAGTCAGGACTATAGCACGTGTCTCAGCCTGCAATGCAACAGTCAGAACCATGTGACATTTAATATCCTTCCTTTCTGGAGCCGGCAAGTTCTTTCTTCCTTCATGTTTGGTTCCCAAAATTCAGTTGACCATCAATCCTGCATCCAACCCAAATGGCCCTTTTTGCCACCCAAAGATGAAAGCCCTATGGCACAGTCAATCCTTCTTGTAGGTGAAGGGCAAGCAGCAAGAGTGGTGCTATTTTCCACCTCAGTGAATCAGGAATCTTTCACATACGCTTTAGCTGGTTCCCACTGAGCATGCAAAATAGCATCCTCTACAGTTTGGCAAGAAATGGCCCTTAATAAGGGTGCGTCATTCACTGTCATGAATGATGTGATCCGTCACAAGCCATGCATGAAGCAAACACTTTAATGTGCTTTCTGGTCTCCACAATGTGCCAAGAACACAGGCTGCTTCCCCCCAGAGGTGAACAAGCACTGACTTATCATTTCTCTCCCTCCTCATAGCTAGCTCCTGCTAATCACACACAGGTCATCCTGGCCATACCTAGAGGTTTAACACTATGCCACAGAGGGTGCTTACTCTTCCACCTTTGAAGTTTTTCAGGTCTAGAAGGTAAGTCAGGGTATGATACAGCCCCTCCACAGAGACAAATGCAAGTTTCCTCTTTAGAAGATCACTGACTGGGTTCTGAGTAGAGTTGCTGAACAGCATCTCTCCTAATAAATGGGCAACCTGTTCAGCTTCAGCACTGCAGCCCTAGTCAAAACTTAAGTGGGAGATGTAATATTCTCACCATAAAATAACAGACACAGTCTCAAGGAGATACTCCCCAAGTCCAGAGTTAGGGGTAGAGCTTATCCAAATCATTCCTTTTCAAGTGGGACTGGAATTGAGACTGGTGAGAAGAACAGCTCAGGACTACAAGTCCCAATCTGGCAGAAAAATATTTCCTTCTGTAGCATTTGTCCAAAGCTCCAATGGCAAGTTGGCAAACTACTGTCATCTCTGGGACCTATGCATAATTAACAGGTGTATAAATCTTCACCTCTGGCATGAATTAGATGTGACAGACAGGGGCTACAGTTTTGTGTTCTATACTACTGCTACCAAATAATATGCAAGGGGATGTTGCAATTAACAGCAGGGTAGATTCTGCCCTTCTGAGCTGAGACTTTCTGGTTAAAGGCTTATTGTGCCTGCTTATTTGAGCTGTTTCTTTATGAAATTGGTATGCCTTGTTTTCTGTAGCACAAGACTAAATTTAGACTCACTGAATCTAGCTTTGTTTGTATAAGTTGAGCACTAATCCAGGCCATCTTTTTCTGAAGAAGGCTCCCCTGCACCCTAGTGTCAGCAGTGTGCAGTTAGAACTTGTCTGATTGAAGACTGCTGGAAAGGGGCTCAGTTTTTAGCTTTTTATTGGTTAATTTGTTTAAATCAGTTTGCGCATTTGCTACTGTTATATTAAAAAAAAAAAACACTTTATGCATCGCCGCTTGGCTAGGGTTAAAATATTTCCGGTGCCATAAAGTGTGCTCTTCAAATTTTCCCTTAGAACTGGCCAGTTTTTTAGTTTTAGCACTCAAATCTGTTTCTTTGAGCTCAGCACTTGTTCAGAACTTATTGTAAGCATTAAATAAGCTACACATTACTACAGCACTCAACTTTCCTCACTTGTCTAGAGGAAAACAGTTTTTAGTACTTAATAAATAAGCACCTATCCAGGCATGTCTATGGATCAGCTCCCAGTGTTTTCTCCTGTCTATCTGATGAATCTGGGCATCTTGGGGCAATGCAGTAATTGCCTCATGTACACTCTCCTCCTACCACCCAACACTATAACCTGTGAGAGATGCACTTATATAGCCAAACTGGAAGCAAAGCTCTCTTCACTCAAGACTGGACTAGACAGTCAAGAGGAGACGGTAAACACTTGCACCACACCAAACTCATCACATAATCCCTCAAAACCTACACCACTAAAGCACACATATAGAAACACAAAACACACCTACATTCACGGAGGCTCTCAATAAAAATCTGCCCAAGCAAAAGAGACCTCTCCAAAGCAGAAACGCAAGCAACCTCCACCCCCAACACAACCCAAATGACACATAGCCACAAACTCAGTGTGCCACCCAACCACAGCCCATAAGGCATAACAACGTATCCAACACTCTAGTTATAGGTGACTCTATAGTCAAGAATTGCAATGGCAACACTCAGATCTGCTCTGAGTTACAGCACAATGGCACTAAATATACAGAACCAACTGATATTGCCAACATCATGGCAGATAGGTTCAGTGCTAACTTTAACCCCATCTCACCCCCTAAAGGGTCCATCTCTATACCGGAAGAATGCAAAGTTCCTGTAATTATGTCTGCACAGGTAAAAAACACACTCTCCAAAGCCAAGAACACAGCATCCATGGGACCTGACAACATCCCAGGCTACGTTCTACATGAAATACAGAATGAACTGGCACCCCACCTAAGTACCACGTTCAATCATAGCCTCACCTCAGGCTTTGTGCCCACTGAATGGCGCACAGTGATGGTTATCCCACTCCACAAAGGGGGATCCACTACGGACCCCGGAAACTACCACCCCATAAAGTATTCAACTGTATTTATTACTGCTTGGTAGTAACTTGATTAAAGTGTAGCTATCATTCTAAGTCTTTTGGATTAAGCACTTGGGCTTCAGACCAGTTGTTTTATATTAGGAAGGTTTGTGGCATGCACTGTGGTGGCAGGACAGGTAGCTTTCATCCTTCTAAGTTGGGAACTGCTGATTGAGAGCTCAGTGTCTGTTATTCTTAAAGTGTATTAGTTCTGCTTTAAGCACTTGGGCTTCAGGCCAGTTATTTTACATTAAGAAGGTTCGTGGTCTGCACTTTTGTGGCAGGAGAGGCTGGACTCTGCCCTTCTGAGCTGGGAATTTCTGGTTAAAGGTTTACAGTGCCTGCATATCTGAACTGTTTCTTACTGAAATTGGTACACCTTGTTTGCTGTAGCATAGACTAGATCCAGGCCTGCTGAATCTAGCTTTGTTTGTATGCTTGTTGTTTGTTTGCTTGTTATTTCCCTGGAACGCTAATTCCACCTAAACGCGGCTTCTCAGCGCTTCTGTGGATCCCTAGTGATATCTGCATTGCTTACTGTACTTATTTCCTTGTTTCACTTTAAAGAAAGTTACTGTTTCTCATTTTTGCATTTAAGTTACCTGTAACACATTGCACTTAAGTTACCTGGCACTTGCTCACTAAAGCAATTATATAAGTCAGCACTAAAAATTAAAAGCACTACACCCTCACTCCCCATTGGCCCTTGTTTTCAATTATAAAGGAATTCCCAATATTATTCTAGCATGTCCAAAGGTCAGTTGTCAATCTCCTCTCCGGTCCAGCTGGCGAATCTGGGAATCTTGAGGCAATGTTACAACTGCCTCATGGAAACAGACAACCCTCTCCTCCTCCCAACAAATTCCAACACATGTGAGAGATGCAACCATACAGCCAAACTGGAGGCTAAGCTCTCTCAACTCAGTACTGGCATAACCAGTCAGGAGGAGAAGGAAACCACACTCACTACAATTCCAGTCTCACATAGACCTACCATGACAGCAAACCAAACACATAATCACACAAAAACATACTCGGAGGCTCTAAATAAAGATCTGCCTAAGCAGCAGAGACCTCCAAAGCAGACACCCAAGCAACCGCTACCCCAAAACAAAACACGTGCAACACATATCTCACAAAGCCAGTGTGCCAAACAATCACAGCCCTTAAGGCTAAACAACACACCTGATACACTTGTAATAGGTGACTCTATCGTCAGGCACACTGACGTCCCGCTCACCAGGCTGAACAAGGAGAAGGTCATGGTGAGCAGCCTGTCGGGCGCTAGGATCCGCCACATAACACAAGCACTCAGGTCACTCCAAGGCAAGTACAAATATGACTCAGTCATTGCCCATGCTGGTGTGAATGACCTGAGACGTACCTCCCTGGACTACATGAAAAGAGACATAGAGGAGCTCTCTGAGCATGTAGCGCAGGCTGGTATGACCCTGACCTTGAGTAGCATCTTACCCTCACCAAGAATGATGCCACAATATGAAGACAAGACGATCAGTTTCAACAATTGGCTTAAGTATTGGTGTCATTCAAAGGGGATCCAATGCCTGTCAGCCTGGGATGATATGCTCGACAAGCCACAATGCTTCGCTAGGGATGGCTTGCACCTGTCACCCCTGGACTTTCGGATATTGGCAAAGGCTCTTGCTACCCCCATAGTGCATTTTTTAGGCAAGGCTCAAAAGACAAACCCACCTCCATAGGTATCACAAGGGATAAGAAACTAAGAGTAATGCTACTCAACGCCAGAAGTCTAAACCTCAAGATGCACGCACTCAAAACTCTCCTTAGCATGGAGAACATCGATATCTGTGCAGTAACAGAAACCTGGTTCAGGGCTCCCGAGAGCACCCCAGCACTACCAGGTTATACCTCATACCATGCTTTTCGGCCCCAAAACTTGGACCGAACCACAAAAGGAGGGGTAGTATCGATATTCATCAAAGATACCCACACCTCCAGGTTGGTGGCAAAGCACAAAGCATCAGAGACTATTCATGTGCAACTAACATTGGGTAAAACTGCCTTCCAGTTTATAGCCTGCTACAGACCGCCCTCCCAAACCCAGGAACCCCACTCGGCCTTCCTGAGAACACTGGAAAATATGAAGGTCTCTCCAAACACCATTATTTTGGGCGACTTCAACTATCCAAACATAGACTGGGAGCATTACTCTAGCTCCAACACCCTAGCCCAAAGGTTCCTAGAATTCATAAACTCAAATGCTATGGAAGAACTTGTTACCACTCCCACAAGAGGGGAAAACATACTGGACCTGATCATCTCCAACATGGGGACTCTATGCTCCAGACCAGAAGTGTATCCCTCACTGGTAAGATCAGACTATAAACTGATCTCACTGGATATTCACATCCAGACCCCACCCCCTGCCCAGTAAACCACAGTGAAAAACATCTCTAAAGCAAATTTTACACTCCTCAAAACCAAGGTGGAATCCTTAAAAGCCCCCGGGCCTGCGGAAAATATGGCCCAGACCACAGAATCCTTTATAAATGCATTCTATGAACACCTTCAGGAATGCATGGATCATGCAATCCCAAATAAATCCAAGACTCAATCCTCCAAAGGCAGACGTCCTGTCTGGTGGACTCCAGCCATAAACAAACTATACAATAGAAGGAGGAAGCTACTACATAGACAACCAAGCACAGCTTCAGGGATAAAGCCAATAGATATCCAAGGACCAAATGATGGAATACGCTAGGATGTAGAACCTTCTTTATTCTATTGGCTTTATCCCTGAAGCTGTGCTTGGTTGTCTTTGTTATTTTCAGCTTCCCTCTTCATTTTGTTTGTTAGGAAGCTACTACATGATACAGCAAAATCCCAAAAAGGGAAGGCATCTCTGATCAGTAATAGCAAAAAACTAAGGGCACTCAGAAAATCGTCTAAGGCCAGCTTCAAGAGAAAAATTGCACAGGACACTAAGGATAATCACAAGGCTTTCTTTAGTTATGTTAGGAACCTGGGTGGGAATTCCCAGATATGCTCAGAATTAGTCCAAAATGACAAAAAATACACCGAACCCACAGACATTGCCAACATCCTAGCTGACAGGTTCAGGGCAAACTCCCCACCAAAAGGGCAAATATCTATCCCAGCAGAGTGCTGCCCCTGACATCTCAGATGCTCAGGTAAGAGCCGCCTCTCCAAAGCAAAAACACAGCATCAATGGGACCAGGCGGTGTCCCGGGCTCGTCCTACATGAACTCCAAGAAGAGCTAAACCCAAACATAAAACTACTGTTCAATCTCAGCCTTACTACAGGATATGCACCCAAAGAGTGGCGTACAGCAACAGTGGTCCCTCTCCACAAAGGTGGTGCCTCAACGGACCCTGGAAACTATCGCCCCATAAGCCTGACTAGCTTGGTCTGCAAAGCTATGGAAAGGATCATCATGGACCTCATAAATAAAGATATTGGGGACCTACAGACACTGGATCCTACCCAGTTCAGCTTTGTTAAGGGCAGATCCTGCCTCTTAAACCTGGTCGACTTCTTTGAAACAGTCACCAAGGCCATTGACAAAGGGAAGGTGGTCCACACAGCCTACCTGGACCTCGCAAAAGCCTTCGATACAATACCCCACTCGAGCATTATAGATAAGCTCACCAGCTTAAATATAAACCCCTATGTCACTAGATGGGTTGCAAACTGGCTCAAGGACAGAACCCACATGGTTAGAATTGCTGGAGCCATGTCAGACTCCAAACCAGTTACAAGTGGCGTCCCACAAGGCTCAGTCCTGGGACCTCTTTTGTTCGGTATATATTTCTCGGAGGTACAGGCCAACACGGAAGGACTGTGGCTGACCAAGTTCGCAGATGACTGCAAACTGGGCGCCATAATCGACTCTCCAGCCGACACAAGCATCCTCCAAAAGGGCCTCATAGAAACAAACAACTGGTGCCAGAGCCATGGCCTCAAGCTAAACGCCAAAAAGTGCATAGTCATCCCCTCTGGCAGAAACAAAGTGCCCACAAATTACCACATAGGTGGTAATCCATTAAGTACAGAAGAAGTAATTAGGGACCTGGGGACCCAAGTTGATAGCAATCTCTCATTTGACAACCACGTGGCCAAAGTGGTTAGAAAAACATTTTATATAGCCCACCTAATCATGAAGGGATTCACATCTAGATTAGGGTAGGTCATCGTGCCTCTTTACTCATCCCACATCAGGCCCATAATCGAGTACAATGTCCCTTTTGGGATGTACCTTACCAAGCACCTGCAGCAACTGGAAAGACCCCAAAAGTACCTCACCAAGAGGATCAAAGGGCTCAAACAGATGCCATATGCTGCCCGGTTAAAGAAACTCCAGCTCTACTCAGTGGCATACCGCCTGCTCAGAGGCGACCTGTGCCTGACGTATAAAGCCATGTCCAACCCGGAATTAAGGGACATGCTGCACCTCAAAAAATCCAAATCCCATTGAGCTACACGCTTGAGAGACTTGAACCTCAGCACTGAAATAAATAGGACATGCTGGAGGGACAGATTCATAAACCAGAGGCTCCCTTCACTTTGGAATAAAATCCCAGTCCAGGTTAGGCAGAGTCCCTCATTGACTCTCTTCAAGAGGAATCTTGATGAGTGGATGGGAGATTGTAGGTTTACCCCGGGTATCACCTCTGTGTCACTATTAGACAGAGGCACAGTATACTAAACTCGAAAATGGGCATAGCAAAATTAATTTAAAATGGGTGGCGAAAGCCAAACATACTCTGGCTAGGCTTATAAATGCCCTAGGGCAGATAGCCTAGTATGAACCTATTAGCCTGACAAACCTGGTCTGCAAGGCCATGGAACGTATCATCATGGAACTTATAAACAAAGGCATTTGTAATCCCCAAACTCTGGACCCCACCCAGTTCGGGTTTGTAAAAGGCAGATCATGTCTGCTAAACCTGACAGACTTCTTTGAAGCAGTCACCAAAGCCGTAGATGAGGGTATGGTGGTTCACACAGCCTATCTAGATCTCACCAAGGCTTTTGACACCATCCCCCACTCTGGAATTATAGATAATCTCACTAAACTAGGTATAAATCCCTATGTCACAAGATGGGTTGCCAACTGGCTCACTGACGGAACCCACACTGTGAAAGTAGCTGACTCCAAATCTGATTTCAGACCAGTGAAATGTGGAGTACCACAGAGTTTAGTCCTGGGTCCTCTCCTGTTTGGTATCTACTTCTCTGAAGTACAGGCTAACAGAGAAGGTCTTTGGCTAATGAAGTTCGCAGATGACTGCAAACTAGGAGCCATAATCGAAAATCCTAACGATGTGGACATCCTACAAAAGGGCCTCACTGAGACAGGTGCCTGGTGTCAAAGCCGTGGCCTCAAGCTCAATGCCAAAAAGTGCATTGTCATCCCTTTTGGTAAAAACTCTGTACCCATGAACTGCCACATAGGCGGTAGTCTACTTAACACCGAAAGTGTGATAAGAGACCCTGGGACACAGGTGGACAGTAGTCTCTCCTTTGGTAATCACATCACCACAGTAGTCAGGAAATCATTCTACGTGGCACACCTCATCAGAAAAGGTTTCTCATCCAGGAAAAAAAGAGGTCATTGTTCCCCTCTACTCATCACTCATTAGACCCATTATAGAGTACAATGCCCCTTTTGGTATGTACCTCACAAGACATCTACAGCAACTGGAAAGGCCACAGAAATACCTCACAAAGAGGATTACCGGCCTCAAACAGATGCCCTACGCAGACCGTCTCAAAAAACTTCAGCTTTACTCCATCGCATATCACCTACTCAGAGGCGATCTCTGCCTAACATGCAAGGCTACGTCAAACCCAGAGCTGTTGGACATGATCCACTTAAAGAAATCCCAATCCCTCCGAGCTACACGCTCTAGTGACATAAACCTTGTCACCACAATAAACAGAACATGCTGGACGGATAGATTCCTGTCCCAGAGACTTCCCATACTCTGGAACAAACTACCTATCTATATCAAAACAAAGCTCCTCATTAGCTGACTGGATGGGAAATAGGAACTTCACCCTGGGGATCACTTCTGTGGCTCTGCTGTGCACATGGGCACAGGAAAATACTTTTCTTGGGTGGCGAAAGCCAGGGTAGTTTTTGGCTAGGCTTATATAGGCCCTAGGGCCAATAGCCTAGTACCTACCTATGAACCTATAAATGTATACTGCTGCCTCAGCCAATTACAGATCACATTAAGAACTTGTGCAAAACCAATGAGCTCCTTAAGCTTAGTCAAGAAATGTATTGCATATTCCACTACTTACTCCTTGTGTAAATTGCATTCACCTTTCCACTAATTTTAAATTAGATCAAGGATCCCTCTCGCTGCATGACTATAATGCTATTTAAATACTTAAAAAACTGTGGATTCGTGGAGCACTTCTCTATAAGCAAAGAGAAGATGGGAATACTTGTCCCACTCCTTCTTAAACTGGCTTACAAATGCTGTTGGCATTGTCTTGAGAGTTGAGATAAAACTCTCCACTAAACTATTTGTTGGTGGATGCCGGGGTAATTTTTAACTGTTCTAACCTATATCATTTCCACAAAAAAGCCAGCAGGTCAGATATGTAGTTAGCTCAGCCTGTATTTCCTGGGGAAAACACCTTGCTGAGCATTTTCAAACTAGCATTTGCCAACTTTTTACCTTGAGGATACAGTCATCATTTCAGGGAACATAGTAGCATAGGCTACCACCCCCAAAATAAACTTGCTTGGAACCTTATAATATGTATGGCTACCCTCTGCAAGTGTCCTGAAATAACAAGTAAAGGCACCAAAGCAGCCTTACCTATGTATCCTGTCTGCCATTTGACACTGCTTACATGTCTAGCTTTACCCTTTCACATCTTTTGCAATACCTGGCCTAAACAAAATTTGCATAAGCCCCCTTTTCGTATGCTTTATTCCCAGTGTAGTATATTCAACACACTGTAAACTCACTGTATGGTTACAGTTCTCTTTATTTACTCTGGAATTGTATGGTGTAAACTCTATAGTCCTATCATACCATCAACTCAATGTTTTTTGCTAATATACAAAATACATTATGCAAGATACTCATATTCGAATTTAAACACACACTTCCAAACTCAAGGCATGAAAAATGGCTCACAGTTCAGTTTGCTTTAAAGTCTATCAAAAATATCCATGATGCAGTGGGTCCAGGTAACCTGCCTGTCTTCCAAAGGTCAGACTTCAAAAAAGTTCATCCACAACCCAAATGACCAGTTAGTTGTCCTCCCAATATAGAAGTAAGCTTCTCTCTATAATAACAATGGCTGTTCTCTCTCTCTGTGGCTATTTACTCTTGATCAGTCCTCTCTTCTCTAGGCATTTATCTTCCTTTTATAAGAAAGGGTGGTGTCTCCTCCTCTCACGGCATGTGTGCCCCTCCCAGCATGTCCTGACTACAGCTCCACAAGGCCCAAAGTGGCTGCTAGGGGACACTACACCACACTGTGCAGCCTGATACAGGAACATTATGGGCTATGGCCAGAAATGCCTGACAGTACACAATTGGGACTACCAAATAATGTGTCATTCCCCCCAAGCCCTCCTTCAGGATTTCATTCTATGTACAGTAAAGCAATATCCTGATATATGGACTCCCCTGCCCTTTAGATTTAAGATTCTCCTTGACTACCTCTCTCAGGTTCTGTAAAATTGTGTCTGACAGCTGTTCCTGTTACTTCTTTCACATTCTGATCCTTCCCAGTTCCCAGTTCTAATTCATATCTAGTATTTTTGGCAACTATGTCTCAGATTCAAGCTTGTTGTTACCAACCATCTCTTTCTCTGACGTAATGCATTCAAAAGGAACTCCAGCACATGACTCAGATTTAGGATTACTGCTACTATTCAGACCTTTCACTGAAGTAGCCAAATAATCAGCCTCTATTGGAAGCAGGGGTGATGCCAGGGTCTCCCCTCCCTTTCTCACAGGAATTTCTCCATGCCTGACTGCTTCTAACTGTGCTACACGGCACTATGCCATCAAAGTCATTACCTATTAGAACAAATGCTTGGATATCATCCAACATTGATACCTGTTTGTCAGCCTGCTACCCTTCACAGACCTACAGAACCCTAGCCAGTGACACATGAAAAGGTCCTCTTCTCATGACCCTAAATGTAGTGGATTGCTCAGGCAAGTAACATTCCTCTCTAATAACTAAGGCTAAGTAACTGTAATGTCTGCAGCAGTGTCCCACTTTGCAATGGCTTTGTCACCCTTTATCAGGGTATGGTACACGGGGTTCCTATCAGATGACAGAGTTCTCACAAACTCAAAATTCACATGGTCAAGACATTATGATCGGGTTTTTGAAAACCCAAAGCTTTTGGATGGAGATCACAGTACAGTGAGGATCAGGAAATTTACCCTTTTCCCACTGTAGTGAGATCTCGGAGTTGGTATACATAATTTGCAGGGGATGTAGTGGAACTTGCCCCCCTGCAAAAACATAATAAAGGTAGAATTTTTTTGTGATTTGTGACTTTGTGTTTTTTTCTTTTTCTTTCTTCAGTTTGAGTTTTCAGAAATTCGATCATATTGTCCTACCTCAGGACTACAGAGGACAACATAGCCATTGTGAAGTTTGCACAGGACTCAGACCTTGAAGTTTTAAGCCTGGTTCCTGATCTCTTACCTTGACCACATCTGCCTTTAGCTAGATGCACGTAAGTAAAAGGAAGCATGAATGATCAGTGTTAAGATCACTCCCTCATCACTCCAGAATCTATCATTGAATCCTGATCCTCATCACTCCAGAATCTATCATTTAATCCTGATCCATGTTTGCTATCGGAGAAGAGTCTGCAGGCTCTTTTCCCCCTTCCCACCTATATGGATTTTCCCTGGGCTACTGGTAGGTTTTTGTACGTTTATGATTCTGAACCTGGGCACTTTTGTTTGATAACTCATAAGTGTGAAAAACAAAAGTATGAATGGTGGGAAAAACTGGGGACTGCATGCTTCCTTTTCTAGAAATGTCAGAATGGGAAATACTGATGTAGCATCATGAATGCAAAAGCTACACAAATTATGACATTTTAGAGAACAGTACAAATGTATTCAGACCTCAAAGTCAGATTTCTATGAATATACATCTTAAGTTTCTCATAAAACAAAGTTAGGTAGGAAACAGCACTGATCATAAAAAGCTGCTTTAAACATTCCAGAAAAGTTAAAATGAGCGAAGGAAGTATGCAGCAAAATCTGCATCAAGAAAAATATACATTTAATGCTCCTACATCTTCAAGCCAAACCTACTGCATGATTATACCACCCATGCCCAAACCTACTGCATGATTATACTACCCATGCCCAAACCTGCTGCATGATTATAACACCCATGCCCAAACCTGCTGCATGATTATACCACCCATGCTCAAACCTACTGCATGATTATACCACCCATGCCCAAACCTACTGCATGATTATACCACCCATGCCCAAACCTACTGCATGATTATACCACCCATGCCCAAACCTACTGCATGATTATACTACCCATGCCCAAACCTGCTGCATGATTATACCACCCATGCCCAAACCTGCTGCATGATTATACCACCCATGCTCAAACCTACTGCATGATTATACCACCCATGCCCAAACCTACTGCATGATTATACTACCCATGCCCAAACCTACTGCAAGATTATACTACCCATGCCCAAACCTGCTGCATGATTATACCACCCATGCCCAAACCTGCTGCATGATTATACCACCCATGCCCAAACCTGCTGCATGATTATACCACCCATGCTCAAACCTACTGCATGATTACACTACCCATGCCCAAACCTGCTGCATGATTATACCACCCATGCCCAAAACTACTGCATGATTATAATACCCATGCCCAAACCTACTGCATGATTATACTACCCATGCCCAAACCTGCTGCATGATTATACCACCCATGCTCAAACCTACTGCATGATTACACTACCCATGCCCAAACCTGCTGCATGATTATACCACCCATGCCCAAAACTACTGCATGATTATAACACCCATGCCCAAACCTACTGCATGATTATACCACCCATGCTCAAACCTACTGCATGATTACACTACCCATGCCCAAACCTGCTGCATGATTATACTACCCATGCCCAAACCTGCTGCATGATTATACTACCCATGCCCAAACCTACTGCATGATTATATTACCCATGCCCAAACCTACTGGATAATTATATTAACCATGCCCAAACCTACTGAGTGATTATACTACCCATGCCCAACCTTCTACATGATTATACTACCACCCACGGCCAAACCTAATGCATGATTATACTACCCATGCCCAAACCTACTGGATAATTATATTACTCATGCCCAAACCTACTGCATGATTATACTACCCATGCCCAAATCTACTGCATGATTAAACTACCCATGGCCAAACCTAGTGCATGATTATACGACCCATGCCCAAACCTACTGGATAATTATATTACCCGTGCCCAAACCTACTGCATGATTATACCACCCATGCCCAAACCTACTGCATGATTATACCATCCATGCCCAAACCTACTGCATGATTATACTACCCATGCCCAAACCTACTGCATGATTATAACACCCATGCCCAAACCTACTGCATGATTATACCATCCATGCCCAAACCTACTGCAAGATTATACTACCCATGCCCAAACCTACTGCATGATTATACTACCCATGCCCAAACCTACTGCATGATTATAACACCCATGCCCAAACCTACTGCATGATTATACTACCCATGCCCAAACCTACTGCAAGATTATACTACCCATGCCCAAACCTGCTGCATGATTATACCACCCATGCCCAAACCTACTGCATGATTATACTACCCATGCCCAAACCTACTGCATGATTATACTACCCATGCCCAAACCTACTGCAAGATTATACTACCCATGCCCAAACCTGCTGCATGATTATACCACCCATGCCCAAACCTACTGCATGATTATACTACCCATGCCCAAACCTACTACATGATTATACTACCCATGCCCAAACCTACTGCAAGATTATACCACCCATGCCCAAACCTACTGCATGATTATGCTACCCATCCCCAAACCAACTGCATGATTGTACTACAAATGCCCAAACCTACTGCATGAGTATACCACCCATGCCCAAACCTACTGCATGATTATGCTACCCATGCCCAAACCTACTGCATGATTATAACACCCATGCCCAAACCTACTGCATGATTATACCCTCATTCCCAAACCTACTACATGATTATACTACCCATGCTCAAACCTACTGCATGATTAAACCACCCATGCCCAAACCTACTGCATGATTATACTAACCATGCCCAAACCTACTGCATGATTATATTACTCATACCCAAACCTACTGCATGATTGTACCACCTATACCCAAACCTACTACATGATTATACTACCCATGCTGAAACCTACTGCATGATTATACCACCCATGCCCAAACCTACTGCATGATTATACCACCCATGCCCAAACCTACTGCATGATTATACTACCCATGCCCAAACCTACTGCATGATTATAACACCCATGCCCAAACCTAGTGCATGATTATACCCTCATGCCCAAACCTACTACATGATTATACTACCCATGCTCAAACCTACTGCATGATTATACCACCCATGCCCAAACTTACTGCATGATTATACTACCCATGCCCAAACCTGCTGCATGATTATACTACCCATGCTCAAACCTACTGCATGATTATACCACCCATGCCCAAACCTACTGCATGATTATACTACCCATGCCCAAACCTGCTGCATGATTATACTACCCATGCCCAAATCTACTGCATGATTATACCACCCATGCCCAAACCTACTGCATGATTATACTACCCATGCCCAAACCTACTGCATGATTATAACACCCATGCCCAAACCTACTACATGATTATACTACCCATGCTCAAACCTACTGCATGATTATACCACCCATGCCCAAACTTACTGCATGATTATACTACCCATGCCCAAACTTACTGCATGATTATACTACCCATGCCCAAACCTGCTGCATGATTATATTACTCATGCCCAAACCTACTGCATGATTATACTACCCATGCCCAAACCTACTGCATGATTATATTACTCATGCCCAAACTTACTGCATGATTATACTACCCATACCCAAACCTACTGCATGATTATACTACCCATGCCCAAACCTACTGTATGATCATATTATCCATGCCACTTAAAGATGCAAGCAGTATCCCCTATTTCTCATAGAGCTTGTCATACTTTCTTGGCATTGTAAAAGCACAGTGAACTCTGATGGATTTCAACCTAAGCATCTTCCAGAATATATACGAACCACTCTTCAAGCCACCTGGCTTAGGTGCTAGCAACAGAATTTCTATTCATGGAATATGCAGAGTAGCAGCAATAACACAGTTTCTCAAGTGTTTCAGTTATGGACACAATTCCCTCTGATTGCCAGAAAATGATGTGCAGAGTACTATTGTTTGTATCCATTAGTAATGCCTTCGGAGTTAGACCATTATATTTTGTCAAGAATTTCATTCTCCCCGTGAATTGATTCTCCCTTGCTCTAAGCCACTGCTATCAATGATGTTGAGAGCTAAGTTTTATGGTGGCGGCTTCAAATCTCTGAGAAATTGTGCTGCATTTACACATACTATATAACCTCTCTACTTGCCCTTCTATCTCTTCAGTACTTCATCACTTCCTCCCAATCCTCCTTTGTGTTCTCAAGACAAAAACCTGCTTGAAATCTATAAACCAAAAACAAAAAGTATGGGACAAAGTTTATACTGAAATTGCATATCCAAGCTATGGAACTCTATCCCAAATTCTGTCAGAATTATATCTAGCTTCCATGTATGTAAGTCCTCTTTCACAGAATTTCTCAGTAACTCATGGCTATGCCTATGCACCTCACCTGCATGATCTACATCAACAAATACTTGACATTCTTACTAACTTATCTTCTCATCATACCATCTATCTATACCTTTCAACACTTACCCTCTCCCAGCTCTTAGTGTGGACTTGCATCTTTTTTATTTTTATTCCCTAGCATAGTAGATTATACTTCTAGTACTTTTGTAGATACTGATTATCATAGTTAATTGTCATTTTTTAATTTATTTTTTTATTTTACATCATTGGTGTCTCCTAATGCTTTACTGTATTCTTTGTATTCCACTATCAAACTGTGTGCATATATATGCTTTTTTTAATTATTACATTTATATCAGTGTTTTATTTGATAGTATTTAACTCTCTGAAGCTTTTTTCCTGGGTCCTCACCCTGAAAACGGCTATTTATTACCTTGTCGGAATTTCCTAGTAAACAAACATCATTAAAAACAATAAATAAATAATTTCAGATTTGGGAAAGGTTTCAATCAGACTATACCTGTTTATTTTTAGCATTACACTCAATTATTTCATAACAGACAAACCATTTCAGTTATATGAGAAGTCTTACAGAGAAATCAAACCAGTTCTTCATGTGAATATGTTTTATTATGCCAAATACAAACATAAAAAAACTGTTCGCTCTCTTTTCTTCTCATAAGTGATTTGTTGGTCATGTGTTAACTGCTGAAATCATCATAATCAAAAGGGGCACAAATGCAAAAACCTGGCTTGTTTAAAATTTGCCCTTTAGTAAATCATCTAGACATAAGAAGAAAGATAGCATTCAGGTACTGCCTGAAGAACATAAATCTTCTTCGCTGTGTCAAAAAACAATTCTGCAACCATGATAATTACGGCTTCCGGAACTAGAAGTAAAAACCATACTCACTAATGGGATGATGAAACTTTGCGTGATTTCCAAAAGATGTCGTCTCAAGAGGGTGCTCTGCACTTCTGATGGTCGTTTTCTCTGAATGCCCTGATACAAAGAAGACTTCACATAGTAATGTAACATTTGACTCTAAACAATTTCTACATTGACAGCAGTCACTCACAGCACTGTCTTTTGTTTTCTTCAAATACTGGTTTGTACTGTTTGTGTGTTAAAATAATGAAAACCAAAAGCACAAGTGGTGTCTCATTTACTCTATAAATAACAGATCAGTACATATCTACTGCAACCATTTATCTGTGTGTTCACAGAATTATAAATTAAGCAGCCCACTGTTTACCGGCACCGACTACCTCAGTGCAGAACACCTGCAGATGATCTAGCTTGAATGTCATTATATACCTCAATGTAAGAGCATGTTAGTAACCAAAACAGTGGGGCAGGTAAAGCTCCTACAAGATGGTCACCTAAACCTTAAGCTCTCAAGACTTCCAGAAAATATTAAAGAAAAAGAAAACAAAATGACATTGTAAGGAACAAGAAAACGGAAGCAAGTCATTAAAAAATGGAGGAGAAAGTACAGAAAATACTGGAAATGTTAAAATGAACAGAAGGTATTGCCTTCCACAATGATACAGTGACCAGACAGTAAACCATATGACCTCAGACTGGCAGACAGAAAGCAAACAGAAACATAGTAATTAACATCTGATTAGAAGCTGTGAAAGAATCATCATCATGAAGAGTAAGATGAGAAGACTAAGGAAACAGTTACATTTATAGGAGAACAGAGAGAAAGAGAAGAATGACTCCAAGAATTCCAGGAATTTCAGAAAGAACCATGGACAAAGTGGGACAACTATTTAAAAATATGTTTTGCTACCAGTGCAGCCATCGATGGATAAAAGATTGTAAAACTGACAGAATGCATCATCAACTGAGAAGGATATCAGTGACCCTCTTCACCACATTTTATGTTGCCCACATGATTTCCAAACAAAGGGATAGATTCTACTGACAGCCAGAAGAAAGAGGATACCGACTATGGAATGCAACATTTATAAAGTTCCTCCCAGACTACACTGGAACTGTATGAATTGCACACAGCATATGACCTAGTGAGGCAGGCATTAAAAGGATGAAGGTAAATATGAGCTTGTTTATGGGAATGACAAATAGGTGCTGTTAGTAAGTCTAGAAACCCAGGATTGTTTGGATAAGGAAATGGAGTCCCAAATGAAGTGATTACTACCAGGCAGAATTGTCTAAAAGGAAGATGGAGGGACAGGCACAATGGGAGAGTCCTGCCAGCCAGACATAATTACCGACAGACTCACCAAGAAACAAAATGAGAAAAACAGCAGCATTTGCATGAAGGAAGCAGAAGTAAAAGGAGGTTGAATGGGTAGCAGGATGGGACAGAAGCATGCAGGAAACAAATACAAAAGGAGAACGGGAAACTGACAAGAAGGCAAACGCAATGAGACAAAGAGAATACAGGAACAAAATGAAACAGCAATTGTGAATCAGAGGACGTGAAATAAAAGGGAGAAAACAAACCAAGAACGAAAGGCAGCTCTCAAAGTAGCAGAAGGAATCTTGAGAGTAAACCACACGCTGGAAAGGAATAGCTGGCCAGCACAGAATGATGACTTCTCTGTGATGGAAGAAACACACCTGACAGTTTGGAGAAACGGGAAAAGACAAAAGTACAGTAAAGCAGGATTACTGTCACACAATTAAACTGCATCTCAATATGACTGATTAGGACAGACTGTCATACTGCCTTAGGAGGAAGTAATCGAGCCGCACAACATAGACATGGGGATGAAAGTAAATGAAAAGTATAGTGGCAATGAGGTAAAAACAGTGCACGTGGCTGTGGACAGCTGAAACACCATCATGTTTAATACTTAGCTGATAGCTAATATAAATGCATTTTTAATAGTGACATATGATGATAATTGAAAAGCTGCCATACAAGGCTTTTATGCAGACATAAGAGACACATCACAAAAAGCAGAAGACAATGAACCACAGAAATGATAAGCCTATGCTATTGAATGCAACTTGGAAAAATGTAATATGTATGTGATATGAAAATAAAGTAGTAATAATAATAATAATAATAATAAAATACAAATATGTACATCATGGGTTAAACAAATGTTGAGACACTATGCAAGCAAGGACAGAATTTCATTTGAAGCAGGGGAAGGGGAATGTGGTAAGGAGTGCCAATGTAGGCTATAGTGCTGGAAAAATGATACTCTACAGGTCAGTAAACATTCTGTGGGGAGCAGTGCTGGAAAGAGAAAATGCTCAATTAAGAAGAAATACTGAGGCAAAGACAAAACAGGAAAGGAGCAAGAGGGCTAGTTGCTGATCAAAAAGGCTTAAGCAAGCAATGGAAGGGACTACTGAAAAAGCACAACACAAGGCAAATGACTTAAGCAAGGGAACAGCAAAATGGTAGGAGATAAAACACTGCATGAAAATGGAAGATTGTACAATGGTCTAGTGAGTGAAACAAATAGGAGTAATATGTAGCATAAGGCATATTAGAGGGGGGGATCCTGGTCAGGAAGAGGGGAACCAGAGAAGACATAACAAAGGTATACTGCTAAACTACTAAAATGAACCAGTGAAAAGTAATTCATAACTGAGAGGGAAGCAACAATCACAAAAGCAGCAACAGTAAGCTCCCATCAGTCATGTTTATTTACACGTAGGAAGGGAGGCAACAAAACTAAAGGGGAATGGAAGGAAGAGGAAGCAAATGAAGAATAAAGCACCAAAACAATGGGAGTGGCAGGAAGAAAAGATTAGTATAATTATCTACAAAAGAAGGTGGGAATTACATTACATACGTAGAAGAAAAGAATACAAGAGGAAAATAAGAAGATAAAAGAGAAGTAAGCTTTGAAAACGACTACAAAACAAAGTACATAAGGAAAAAGCAGGAAGGGGACGAATGGAGAAAAACCCAAGATAAAAAAAAAACTGGAGGTCTTTTTTGTTTTATCTTTGCTGTTATGCATTTCAAGACTTTCCAGCTAAAGTAACCGGGAATGTCCTGAAGTCAGGAATATGATTCATGACTATATTTGAAAAGAAATAAGTAAATAAAAATAAGGTTTGTAAACCAGGGTAGGGCACTGATCCACAAAGACCCATTTCAGACTCAGCCTGGAAGCATGGTCTGAATAAATGACTTGCTCAGTCATCGCACAATAAGCAAGTGTAGGCTGTAAGAATCAAACCCAGGACTACTGCACTGTACAGGTATATCATCTATAGTCTTAAATCTGTAATGTACAATGGAAAAGCTAGTATTATCAGAAGGGTAAAGTGGTTGGATCTGGCTCTGTCTAGCAGGGGGAGAAAGTCCTGATTGCCACTAAAATAACCACAGACCAATTAGCGGCTTCGGAAGCTGGAAGACCTGGGGGTAGGGGTAGATGAGAAGTGTGTGTGTGACATAAACCAACATGCTCACCTGGACTGATACTGATACTACAGCCTAGTAAGGAAAACGTGTGTTGACTCCTCTCCCCTGTAGTAACCTGGCTCTCTAGGGGAGTGACATTAGTTGCTCCTCCAAAAACAGGTTTCTGGGGGTATGCAGGCAAGCTGACTCAAGCTGGTGTAGTACCTTTTGTATGGGAGTGTCAGGATGTGGGCATGCCTCCATATTAGGGACAAAGGCAACTCCTCCACAGTGACACAGAGTTCACATCACCACCAGGGTGTGAAAATTGGCAGCATGAGATAAATACCTTCCTATTGGCTGCCAGGTTGATAGCTCTGTGATCGACATGCATCTCACAAAAAAAATGAATGGGCTGGAGAAAACTCTCAACCTATGAGGAAGGAATAGACCAATCGATCACAGGGATCTGATGGTCAGCAGTCAGTCTGGCACCAAAAAAATCTGTAAATTGAAAAAAGAGTAAAGTAGAATTAATGTGCCTTATTCAGGGGTGTATTATGATGCAGTGCAGGATAACATTCTATTTATTGTCAATTCATATTATGAATTAAAATAAAAAAAATAAAAGATTCAGTAAATACTTTTTTATCCTTGAGAGTTGAACTTGCAATCACAATGCAAAATGATACAAGTTTCTTTCATGATTTATTACCTAGACAAGAGGTTATGCACAAGGTAAATTATCTGGAGCTTGCAAGTGAAATTAGGTTGGGGTCGAGAGAGAGGATTAAAACAATGAAGAATAGGAGAACAGAAGCATATCTGCTGAGAAACTGAAAGAGAATGAAAATATATGTGGAAAAAGATGCAACAAAAAGTATGGGCTACTTGGGGTTTTGCAGATAAAATAAAGGGGGTAGTTGATGAAATTTGACATGCAGGTTTATCTTATCTATCAAAACATATTATGTATAAATTGTTGTACCCTTACTTAAAGCTAGACAAGATAACCTACAAAGGGGCAGGTTAGTAGGGCATATATGCCACTTAGGGTATTCAATGGAAAAAGTGAAAATGATTAGGGAAGGGTAGGATCAGCTGTTGAAAATGGAGAATGATAAGAACATAAGAGAGATTGTCTAATGCCTAAATATGATTTTAATCTTCATGATTGTAAAATATTTTCATATAAGTGCATCCATAAACACTCTTAGGCTCTACTGTTTATGACTATGTTCCCCAATTCAGATGTGAACATCTTTTTAGATTTGTTCATGTGTAGCCACATTTAAAGACTAAATAGCGTTCTCCTACAACACAGGAATGGATAACACCAGTAAATAAATTATGTAGAACAGAAGTGCAGCTTAAGGATCAGAAAATTAGAAACTCGAGGCTGTAGTTGAGATGGTCCCTATGGATTAATTACTGGGATTTACAAATACAAAGCAGACATAAGTCTAGAAAACTGATACATCAGCCTACTAAGAAAAACACATGCTTGTAAATGGGGGATTCTGAGCCTTGCTTTTGGATGTGCTGATTTCCTTTAAGATAATGTTAACATGAACATTTACAAACTGCCAATTTTAAATAGCATTACCTGTGAAAGTTGTTAGTGAAGATGATTTGTAGGAGCACATATGTCCAAGATGATTTTTTTTTTACTAATGAGACTGAAGTTAGATTGTTTTGAGTTTTCTTTCTACATTTTACTTTATGTATTTTTTCTCATTTCTTTTGTTAGTTTTTTATAGATGTTTAATATATTTTTGATTGTGATCCTTTTTGTGTATTAATAAAGTTTGTTCCTTCCAAAAATAAAAACAAAAAAGAAAAGAAAGTTCATATTTTGGATTCTCAATTATCAGGCAGCCTTACATAAACTAAATGATCATTTAAAAAAAAGATAAACTTGTGTACCTAACTTATTAATAATCTATGCACATCTTACAAAAGAACTTAATGTTACTGGTATGAGAAAGATATTCGGTGTAATATTATTGACAGAGTGCTGTCATTTTTAATAATGCTAGTAGCCAAGTAAACAATTACCCAAAGATGGAAATCTGATAATTTCAACAGCCAAAATATTACTGTAATCGTGAATGAAACAAAATTTCCAAATGGTAGCACTGGAAGATGAAAAGGGAGAATATCCGAGACAGATACAAGCTACACAGGAACTATGCAAAGGCTGATCACAGCTTTATGCATTCTATTTATTTGTATTTGATTCAGAATCACCTTTCCCAGATACTAAGAGAACCCTCCATTATTCCTTGCTTACAAAGGGTGTGGCCTGGACTCACACAAATTACAATATGATAACCGAACAGTAGGCAAGCATTCATCATTCAGTGATGAATTTTCATCCACAGAGGAATATTCCAAAGAACAGGCCTTGCCATGAGAAAGCTGTAGTAAGGCATGGTGCTGGCTTCTAAATGTACTCCCTATAGATGTGCTGCTGCATCTACAAAAACAAATCCCACCAAACAGTGAGTGAGCATCCAACATCTACTTCATGCCTGTGAACTCAGTCAGGGCTGTCTTAACAGCATTATTGGTCCCCGGGCAAAGCAGTGCACTGGGGCCCCTACATACACAACGATTCACAGGATTAGAAATGAAAATGGCCGATAAAATTATATATTTATTGATACTTCCAACAAAATCAGTCTTTAAACATTAACAAACAAGCTACAGCAATGATTAGTCAACATAAACTTTTGAACATAACATGAGCCTTGAAAAACAAACATTTCAACAAATTAATGATACTACAACTAGTAAACAATAGAGCTGCAGATAGCACAGTATGAAATTATGAAATATTTATAATTAATCAAGTGTTCAACATAAACGTTTGTGAAATTTCTTTGCACAGCATTGCTTTATAATAGACAAAGTCAATGCTCTTGAGGATGTCATTTTCAACAAACATAAGTGAAAGCCAGTTCAAACACTGCTGCCCCATTGTGCTGCAAAGCGGATTTTTAAAAAGTTTCAGTCTTCAAAATGAATGTTCTCCTGCACAGTTGGTATCCATCTTGCACATGAATATTCTGAGTGCAATTTTAATATTGGGAAGCACAGATTTCAAGTTGGACGAAATTATTTTTCTGTACAATGCAAGGAGAGTTGCACAATTTTCACTAACAATGTAGTGCTTGAGATAAACACATTCATTTAAAAGGTCAGCATAATCAAGGGGAGAGATTCAGTAAAGCCTACACCAAGTGTACACTGTTGTGAGTGAACAGACAACACAGACATAACTCACACCTTCTTCCTCCTAATTTTAGTTTTCCTACAGATATTTTTGCAGCTTTAAATACTGACAGGGGTATATAAAGGTTACCACAAAGTGTAGGCTATATGCACACTTAATGTAATCTTTCTGAGTGACTAGAAAGCACCAAAAATGTGATAAGAATTTTACTGAATACATATCGTGTACACTTAGTATAGGCTTTATTGAATCCGGCGCAAGGTCTTTGTGATACACATTAGCCAGATTTTCACACTTTTCATTTAGCTCATCAGAACCAATTGTTTCAATTTACTCAAGAAGGAAAACAGATTCCCAGCCAATGAATAAGCTTCTGCACGTTTTGTCAGCTCAAAGATAACAGAGTCCAGAAGAGAAAGGAATGTTTCCACCTTGATCTTTTCACTTTTAATGAGAAGTACCTCTTCTTCTGATCCATCATATCTAGAAAGATGCGCACTTTGCTTTTATTCCCGTTTTTTCACATAGCTAAAATCTGAATCTGGACACCTACTCCTGGCTTTTATTTCATATTCACTTAATTTGTCTCTAATTTCCTGAAGACAGGCTTTCAGAGACTCAAAAAGATTCATGGCAACAAATATGTTCACAACCATGACTGCAGGACATTACTTGTTTTTTTTTCACTCTTTCAAGAATGTCATTCCAAAGAATTGTCAGAAAGATCGTTTCCAGGTTCTCCATTTTCTTGCTCAATCCTTCTTTCTCTAGCATAATGCTCCCTTTTTCTTCAGTGTCATCTGATACAGAATCCAGTGCATGTTTAATTTTCTCGAAAACCCCACACAGAACATGAAGAGCGCCAAAATGTGATGACCATCTCATGTGAGACAGATGCTTGACGACAACATCTTTTCCTAAAGATGATACCAGAACATTCCTTCAATGTGTAGAAGCAAAGAAAAGGAAAACAGACACTGAGCAAAGTCAAAGAATTTTACAGTCTGTAGACAACACCCTGCTGTTTTTACTCCCACCACGTTCAGGCTGTGTCCAGCACAGGGGACACATGGTGAACTAATTCAGTTGATGAATCCATGCTTGCAGTCCAGTATAGCATCCAGACACATATGAGGCATTATCACACAACTGACAGCGGAATTTTGTTTTCATTAAGGAAATCCACAACAGTGTCTCTAGATTCTTTGATCCATGATAAAAGATGAGGAAAAACTTAATGATACATTCCACAGGCTCCTTGAATGTACCAGACAGTAAATGACAGTTGATCGGTGTGTGAGATGTCTGGAGTGGAATCCACACTTATTCAGCAATACTTTGCCTCTTTTGTTTCTTCAAGAATAGCACAAAAAACATGATGTCCCATTAATTCAATAAATTCATCACAAATGTTCACCGATAAATATGATGGGTTCACTTTTGCATGATTTTCATACAGTTTGAGATGTTCTTCCAAAAAAAAGGTCAAACTGACTCAACAGCTCTAGAAAACCTAGTTTCCATTTTTTGCTGACCCAATAATTTGATTTTCTCCATGAAATGGCAAACCTCTGCAGGCAAAAAAGCAAATTACAGAAACCATATGTGTCAACACTTTATGCCAGTACTCCTGCTCTGAGTGATGATGTTCAAGTAACAAAGAATCTACACTTTCAGCTTTTTTATCTTGGATCAAATATGCCATCATGCTCTTACAATGTTCTTCTCTAGTTTAATGTTCAACAACAACATTGCCATGTTCCAAGTCACTAAATCCTGATAAAGTAAAGGGAGACTCTGTCTTGGACAACAGATGACATACAAAGCAGTATAAACGACCATTGGAAGGTGAACAGAGTAGCCATTCACATTTTACACATTCACCATTCCGCAGCTGATGTTTGAACACATTCCTTGATAAATACCTTTCCTGAGCATTCTCTCCTCCAGCTCCTTTATACACTCTGCATAAGTCTGAAAAGTTGCTATCCTTATTTTGACACAATGACCTTTATCAGCTCTCACACACACTAAGTTCTGAAATTTTTAAGAATTTGATGTATTTTACAACAGATTTGTTGACATACATATACATACACATACATAGTTATTACATTTTTACGAGTGTTGAACAATAGATCTGATTTTCTGCAGTTCATTTTAGGAGATGCAGGTGTAAAAGTTAATTTTTTAGATGTTCATATTTATTGGGATGACAATAACTTATTTATTTACTATTTATTTATTTATATTTTTGTGAACCACTACCTTCACTTTGGTAGCAATCACCCTTTTTATTAAAAAGAATATCCTAAGAGGACAATTCATAAGAGTCTCTAGAATGACTACAAATTACTTTGAATTTGAAAAGGAGATAGATTTTATTATTTCTATGTTCACTGATAGAGACTATGGGAAAGATTATTTAGAAAGAGTAGCACATGAGATAAAATTAAAAAGAAATAATAATTGTATACCTATTTTAACTGGATGTATCCCTCATATATTAAATAAACATAAGACCACAGACCTTACTACAATATGTTGTTTGGATATGTCCATTAATATACAAATATCACTTTGGTTGATAATTAAGATGAAAATTTTAAGGGGGGAACAAAAATTGAATTTAAGGTCACTGGGGCTAGTCCAAGGTTTGTTTTTTTATAACTAAAAATAAAAAAAATAAAGATACAGCAGCATTATTTGACCAGCTGGAATGACTTCTGGTAAAAACAAAGGGATGTGTAAGTGTGGAAGATACAAGGTTTGTATGGTTATTTTAGAGGGTTCTTTTATACATTGGAAACATTTGGATAGAACTATTACAATAAATGGTGTATTTAACTGCCTATCTGAAGGCATTGTTTCTATTGCAATCTGTAGCCATTGTGACTGTTATTATATAAGTATGACTGCTAGGACATTAAAAAAGAGAATTAGTGAACATTTGTATGCAATAAAGATAAAAGATATGAACAATGCTTTGTATAAACACACAATGAGCTGTTTAGGTAGTAAAACATTTCTTTTTTCTGTTTTAGAACAAGTCCCCAGGGATTTGAGGGGTGGACACTACAAACTAAAAGTGGAACAAAAAGAAACTATATGGCAGCTAAAACTGGGAGAAGTTACCTTCCTGGAGTTAAATGAAACAATCAATATAAAGTGTTTTTTTAAAGGGCAAAGACTGAAATTGTGACTATTGATTTGGCTAAATGGACATAGGGCAAGTTTTTTTATGTCTGGATCTTTTAAGAGATACAATGAGGGGGACTGTATAATATTTTTATTGGTTAATTAATTAACATTCAGATATTTGTATAAAAAGAGGGGCAGGGTGTTTAAGTCATGTGTCCTGAAGAAGTCCGCTGTGACGAAAGCGAATAAAAAGTTTTTACGCCATTGAAAGAGAGTGGATCACCTTTGAGATACAGAGGGCATAAAGGTGGCATACAGATGAAGATAGCCAAAACTGAAATGCCCCAGTAGCGAAAGTACAGTTGTGTACACTTACCATAAATGTAAATGTTTGAGTGTATTCACTGTTGCAGTCATCACACTTAGGCTATCTGCCTGCAGGTAGCCCTCAGTCAGCCCGAATACCAGAGTCTTCGGATTTTTGCATCAGATACTGTCGCTTCTTCCATGACGTCAGGTCGTCAGGGTATAAAACATGCAGCCGATGCCATTACATCAGTTTTTCTTGCCCCAGATGTCAGGAGCCCCCAAAATAGGAAGCAATTACACGGTGTGGAACATCCCCAGTAAAAAGTAAATACCATTGTTATAAGATATGGCCTAAAAAAAGGATAGGTAGAAAGTATAGAGAAATCAGGGGGCTGGAGGCAACAGTGAATACACTCGAACATCTACATTTATGGTAAGTGTACCAACTGTACTATGTTCTTCATGTTTCACTGTTGCAGTCATCTCACTTGGATTGATTCCCAAAGCTGAGGAAGGGTGGAGGCAGTCAAGAACCATTAGGGCTGGCTAGCAGGCCTTGTAAGACTGTTGGGGCAAATCCAGCTCTGGATTTAGAAAAGATAGGTAAGTGGTAATGCTTGATGAAGGTGTTTACAGAACTCCAGGTTGCAGCTTCTAGGATGTCCCTGGTAGGGACTCCCCTGAGAAATGCTGTAGAGGTTGAGGTAGCCCTTGTGGAATGAGTTCTGACCCCCTGTGGGTTAGGTTTTCCATGGTGTTTGTAGCAGAAATGGATGCAGTGTGATATCCATTTAGAAATGGTTTGCTTTGAAATGGCCTTGCCCTCTGCCCCTGTAGCAAAGCTGACTAGCAGCTGGTCAGATTTTCTGAAAGGTTTAGTCCTGTCCAGGTAGAACCTAAGCTGCCTATGCACGTCCAGAAAATACAGGATCCTTTCCCCTTTATTCTGAGGATTAGGGAAAAAGGTTGGCAAATGAACAGATTGGTTTAAAGCCACACTAGATACCACCTTGGGCATAAATGATGGGTTAGTCCTGAGAGAAACCCTGTACAGCATTGGAAGATAATGAAGGGTTCCACGGCCATAAGGGCCTGCAATTCAGACACTCTTCTTGCTGAAGTGATGGCTAAGAGGAATTTTAACTCTGCTGTAGCTGCAGGTTCAAAGGGAGGAGTGGTGAGAAGTCTCAGTACAAGTTAAGTTCCAGGGTGGGGTGGAGTGGAGCCTCTGGGGGGGGGGTCTTAAATTTTTGACTCCTCTCAGGAACTGTTTGACCAGAGGGTGAGAGAAGAGGGGTGGCTCAGTATTGCAATGAGCTGAGATGGCAGAGGCATGGATCTTAATTGAAGAGAAGGATAGGCCTTTGTGGAGCAGTTCTGTTAGGTATTTTAGTATTTAGGTAAGTTGGGCACGGTTGTGTACATTCCCACAGACTGGCTACAAGAACAGTATCTTTTCCACTTTTCTGAATAGGATTTCCTAGTACTAGGCCTCCTTGCCTCAAGGATGACATTCAGCACCTGTTTACTGAGGGTTGCTGGTGATGTGTTCAGGGGATGAGCCAGGCTGCTAGGTTCAGGGTTTGCAGCTGAGGATGCAAAATCTGGCCTTCCTGCTGGGACAGCAGGGAAGGGGTCTGAGGCAGGTGCCATGGTGGCACTACTGTCTGACTGTGCAAAAATGGGTACCAGTGCTGGCATGGTCAGTCTGGTGCAATCAGGATTGTCCTTGGCTTGTCCTGTCTGATCTTTAGTAGAACCTTCGAGAGGAGGGACAGAGGGGGAAAGGCACAGATTAAGAGGTTTTCCCATGTAAAGGACGGGGCATCCACTTTTCATGCTTGGCTGTGGGAGTTCTGGTGCAATATTTGCTCAATTGATAGCTCTACGGGGAAGCAAAGAGGTCTACCTCTGGTGCCCCCCCCCCCGCCTGTGGATTGGAAGCTTAAATGATTTGGGTTCCAGTTTCCACTTGTGTGGGTCCATTATATTTCTGCTTAAGTCATCTGCCAGTGAATTTAGTTTGCCTGGCAGGAGCTGAACTTGCAAGTGCACTTGATTGCTCAAGGCTGTGTTCCACAGAGCCATGGCTAACCTGCAAAGTGGGTAGGAATGAGGTCCCCCCTGCTTGTTTATGTACCACAAAACTGTGGTGTTGTCTGTCTATCAATAGTTGCCCTGGAAGAATAAGGTATTTGAAGGCTGCCAGTGCATTCTGTACAGCTAACATTTATTTTTGATTGATATGCAGGTGCATTTGTTTTGGGCTCCATTTGCTTTGAATGCATTTTCCTGCCATGTGAGCCCCCATGCATGGTCTGATGCGTCTGCTGTTAGGGTTTGTGTGGCGGGGGGTTGAGTGAAAGGGAGTCCCTTGTTGTGGTAGCAGGCCTCTGCCCACCAAAGGAACTCATTCCCTAGGCAAGGAATGATAGAAATCATTGTTTCCAGGTCCTGAGAATGTTGACACCAGAGACTTTTTAAGTACCATGGAGGTCTCCCATATGCAGTCTTGCATATGGAATTAGTAGAATGCAAGAGGCCATGAACCCTAGGGCTTGCAGTATTTGTCTTGCAGACAGCTGGGTTTGGATGGCCTGTAGATTGAAGTAGTTTGTCAAATAAATCTGTTTTTCTGGAGTGAGGAATGCCATCTGGGAAGTTGTGTTCAAGCTTGCTCCCAGGAATACAATCTTTTGGCTGGGTACCAGATGTGATTTCTTTTGGTTGATGGTAAATCCCTGTGAAGTTAGAAGTCTCTTTACAAATGTCAGGTACTGAAGTAGCAATTCCTGACTGTCCGCCTGAATCAGGCAATCTCTCAAGTATGGGTAAATTTGAAGTTTCCTTTGCCTGCAATATGCAATGGCTGGAGCTAGGCATTTTGTAAATATCCTGGGTGCAATAGATAAGCCAAAGGGAAGTGCAGAGAACTGATAGTGCATAGAGCCTGCTTTGAAACATAGATATTTCCTGCAAGATTCCCTTATGGGGATGTGCAGATAAGCTTCTTTTAAGTCTAGGGTAGCTAGCCAGGAGTTCTTAGGTTAGCATAGGAAGCAGCTGTTGGAGAGTAGCATTTTGAATCTTGGAACCATCAGGAAGGTGTTGAGAACAGACAGATCCAGGATAGGGTGCCAAGAGTTTTCTTTTCTGGGTACCAGAAACAGTCTGGAGTAAAAACCTTGTCCCCTTTGCTCTGCTGGGACAGGTTGAATAGCCTTGATACTGAGAAGAGAAAGTACTTGCTTTTGGTCCTCTGCCCACTGGTTTGGGGGGAGGTCTGGCCATCCGCTTGGGGTTGGCAGTAAGTGGAAGTAGAATCTGTATCCTTGAGATACAATGTTCAAGACCCATCTGCCCTGGGTAATGTACTCCCATTTTTTTGCGTGCAGGGCTAGTTTTCCTCCTAAGGGTGCAAGTACTTGGGCAAGGCTTGGAAGGATGAAGGACAAGTCATTGTGAACTTTTTCCATAGGATGGTGGCTTACTACTCCCTGTTTTTGAGGTGGGAGCACTCCATTGTTTAGATTTGTGTATACCCTGAGACTGTAGTCTTGGTGGTCTGCTGGCCCTTGGTTTGGACTGCGAAGGTCTGGGAGGGGACTGGAAAAGACCAGTTTTTAGAAGGCCAATGCCTACTGAATCTAGGTGGCTGTACCTGTAGGAAATCTTTAACAGTTTGCATAGATTTAGCTTTTTCCACCATCTTTTTGAGGACGACTTCTGCTTTAGTGCCAAACAGATGTTCATGGTTTAATGGAGCATCTAGTAATTTTGGGAGGGGACTGGAAAAGACCAGTTTTTAGAAGGCCAATGCCTACTGAATCTAGGTGGCTGTACCTGTAGGAAATCTTTAACAGTTTGCATAGATTTAGCTTTTTCCACCATCTTTTTGAGGACGACTTCTGCTTTAGTGCCAAACAGACATTCATGGTTTAATGGAGCACCTAGTAATTTTGCTTTGACATGGTCTGGCAAGATTTGTTCCTTAAGCCAAGCATGCCTTATAAGAACAGACCCAGTGACAGCAGCCATGCAAGATGCTTCTAAGGCATCAAAACCACATTGCAAAGTATGTTTTCCAACTTGGTTAGAAGAATGCATTAACTCTTGTAAATCTTTATGTTCTGCACAATTAGGAATCAACATCATTTTTTGTTTAATTAGTTATATGTTGCTGATACTTTAACATGCAAAACTGGAAATTTAAAGCCCTAATGACAAGAGTAGCAGAGGTATATACCTTCTTAACCCATCTGTCTAAAGCCATAGAATCCCTGTCCGAAGGGGTAGGGTTTTTGGCTGTAGTAGCCTTAATGCCTTTAGGTCTCTGGGAAATGGTCTCTGGATCTGCAGTAGGATTCTTAAATAGGAATTTGTGAGAGTCAGGTACTCTGTAGTATCTGTCAGGTTTCCTGAGGGCTGGTGGTAAAGTATCAGAGGTAAGACTGGATTCCATGAAGACATCATCTACAATTTCCAGAACAGGAGGGATAGCTAGAGACCTGTGCTGAGGCAAGTTTAAAAATTCCCTGAGTCTCTTTTTGGACTGTGGGTAGTCCTGGTACTCCCTGCGGAAATGCTCTCTGAGAGTATGCAGGGTTTCACCGAAAGAAAAATCCTCTGGTGATAAAGGTATGTCCTGGTAATAAGAAGGATTAGAGTCATCTGACTCATGATCTGAAGAATCATTAGGAAAACCAGTTCTTGGTCTTTTGGAGGGGGAAGGCTGGCTTTCCCTAATTAAGGTAATAAGGTCTTCAGCCATTCTAAGCATTTGTTTCTGTGGCATGGGGGCTTGAGAATGCGCTTTGGTCATTGGTTTCCTAGGTGTAGTGTAATCTCTGGGTCTGGGAAATTTGGTATTTCTGGTTTGAAACAAAGTAGTCGGTTTAATATGAACATCGGAAGGCCTGAATACACCCTCAGAAGTCGGTGCCTGCACAGCGGCTCTGGACCCATCCAAGGTAAAGACATCCGCAGGTTCCATAGTCAAAGAAGCATTTTGCGGCATACCAGACTCCGAATGGGTCTCGGTAGAGGCCTGCGAATCTGTAGAAGTGGGTATCAGGGGCTGAGAAAGCGCCTTGCTGAGTACCGGCGAACTGGCGACTAGCTTAGTGGAAGCGTCATTGGCAGTTTTGGACCTATGCGGTCTGTCTCTGTCTTTATCCTTATGCTTTTTCAGAAGATCGGTAGTCGGATGGCTTATCAAAGACATTTCAGAATACGGAGAACGAGAGCAAAAGAATTTAGCAATAAAAATAGCCCGACAATGAATAGTTCAAACGTTGAACAGGGCACAAAACCGACAGCGAGGAACGTTGTGGTCTGGGCCTAAACAGGTGACGCAGTAAGAATGAAAATCTCTGTGAGGTATTTGCTTTCCACAGGCAAGACAATTATTATTTTTTTCTGACATCTGTTAGAGCAAGAAAAAATTATCCCCAATGAGGTACTTATCTTTAGAAGACTTCAGGTCTGAAACTCGAAAAACAAAAATTTCAGGAGGCGGCCGACCTGCACTTGTGAACTGCTTCTGCTTCAGGCTCCGCTCAGCAAGAAAAGCTGATGTAATGGCATCGGCTGCATGTTTTATACCCCTGGTGACCTGACGTCATGGAAGAAGCGACAGCATCTGACACAGAAATCCCAAGACTCTGGTATTCAGGCCAACTGAAGGCTACCTGCAGGCAGATAACTCAAGTGTGATGGCTGCAACAGTGACACACAAAGAACATCAATCTCTACAAAAAAAAAAAAAAGGAGGCTATGCAAATCCAGAAGGAGAAAATGCAGATGAAAATGGGGACCCTTGGTCAGAAGAGTAAAAGCACAAAAGAAATAAACGATGGTGGAGGGAGGGACTGAATACTGCAACAGTGAAGAGAAGGACATCTACTGCTATGGTAAGATCGTACACAATTGTACTATGTCCTTCTACATCATTGATGTAGTATCCTTCATCTAAGGGAGAGTACAAATGTCCAAGAAAAGGAGTAGGAGGTGGTAGGCTGGGAAATGCCCTCAACAAACCCATGCAGGATGGCCCTAGCAAATCCTGCTCTGGTTCTAGAAACCATATCCAGTTTATAATGCTTAGTAAAGGTATGGACTGAAGACAAAGTAGCAGCTTCAAGGATGGAATTGGTGTCCAAACCCTTGAAGAAAGCACCAAATGAGGCAACAGCCCTAGTGGAGTGAGGTCTAAAGGAAGTAGGCCGACACTTGCCATGAAAAGAATAAAGAAAGGAATTGCCTTAGAAATCCAGGAGGACATGGTTTGCTTAGAAACAGCCAAACCCAAAATCCTGGGATGAAAGGAAAGAAAAATAAAAAGGTAGTCAGACTTATGAATGACCTTAGTTTTATTCAAATAATACCTGAGCTGTCTGTGTAAATCCAAGGTATCCAGGACTGTCTCACTAGCAGACTGAGAAGGAAAAAAGGAAGGGAGTTGTACAGCCTGATTTAAGAACAATTCATTAACAATCTTAAGCATAAAATAGGAATTAGTAGGAGGAGACACCCCATCTCTGTGAAAAAACAAAAATAAAGGAATAGCCATAAGGACTTGAAGCTCAGAAATACTCTGAGGAGAAGTAAGAGCAAGCAACAAGACAGTCTTCCAGGTACAGTGCTGCAGAGAAGCTGAAACTACAGGCTCAAAAGAGGCCCGAGTCATTTTTTCCAAAACAAAATTAAGGTCCCAAGCAGGAGGAATAGGTTTCCTTGAGGGCCTAAGATGAAGGAGGCCTTTAAGAAACTGTTTTGACTTCAAAACGAGAAGCCAAAGGAGGATTCAAGGGCAGACAGGCAAAAACAGCTGACAGATGGACCTTTACAGAAGAACAGTCCAAGCCACACTGGATCAACTCAAAGAAATTAGAGAAAATCAGAGGGACCCCATCTAAAAATGGTCCTGGGTATGAACATTGCACCAGACAGAAAATCTTTTCCATTTGGACATATAAGACTTTCAGTTTGCAGGTTTTCATGCCTTCAGTAAAACCCTGAGGAGGTCCTCAGGACAAAGGTGTCTAAAAGGGATCAAAACCCTATCACCACGGTGTCAGTTCAAGAGAGGACAAATGAGGATGGATGAGTGACCTCTTTTCCTGTGTGAGGAGGTCCAACTGGTGAGGTAACATGTGGTGACTGCCCTTGGCCTGATGCATTAAGAGAGGGAAATCAGTGCTGTCTTGGCCAAAAGGCAATCACTCGCAAGAATTTTTTTTTTTTTGGGGGGGGGTCCACCTGAATTTTCTGCAGGACTCTTAGAAGCAGAGGAAGGGGAGGGAAGGCATATAGAAACATCCCCTTCCAAGGAAAAGAAACTGGCACTCTGTTAAAGAAGAGACAGAGCTGTCTGTTAAGAGGGGAGGCAAAAAGATCTACCTGAGGAATACCCTACTGATGGAGTGTCCAAAGACACATCTCTGTGAAGCATCCATTCATGAGCCTGGATTCCGGACCTGCTCAAGGAGCTTGCCACTAGATATTGTTCTGAAGGAATATACACTGCCAGATGAGTTAGCTGATGCCTGATAGCCAGATCTCAGGCTTGAAAAGTCAGTCTGCAAAGAAGGTAAGGCACTTTGTGCCCCCTGCTTGACATACCATATCTCTGTGGTGCTGTCTGTGTAAACCCTCAGAGGGTCTGGAGAGAACATGGGGTGAAAAGCTTGAAAGGAAAGAATCAGAGTTCTCATTTCTTTGATGTTGATATGGTCTGACTTTTGATGGGGGGCCAGAGGCCCTGAACTTTCAGGTTACAACAGGAAGCCCCCCACCTTATATCTGTGGCATCAGTGAACACTTGTTAAGAATAAACCACAGGCTCAAAGGGCAGGCCTGGGTTGAGGGTAAGTTGCTGAATCCACCACTCAAATTCTTGCTTGATAACAAGCAAGGAGAGGTACTCTGAAATCTGTAGGAAGGTAATGCTGAAGTCAAACTGACTTGAGGTACCACTGAAGCATCTGCATATACAGTATGGCAAGAGGAAGCACTGGAATAGAAGAGGACAGGAATCCCAGGGCCAGAAGAATCTCTCTGGATGGAATGGCAGCTAGAGGAAGAAGAGACTTAAAAAAGCTGTCAAGGACAAAACCTTTGGAGACAGAAGAGAGGCCACCACTGACACTGTCTGAATCCTGCAGCCCAGCTATACATAACCCTGAGAAGGAGGGGACTTCCAAGATGGCTGCACATTGAGTAACAGCTTAATTCTTGCTCTTCTCAGTGTGAAAACATAAACTTAGCAGAGAAATCCAGTGGACCTGGACTTCTGAGTTAATTTTAGTAACTAGCTAGTAAGTGCACTGCCTGGATGCCAGGAAAAAAGGAAAAACAGAGGACCTGAAGGAAAATCAGCTACAAAAAGAAATGAAAAAACACTGACCAGGAAATCTACTGTAGCTATTAAGCAAAAAGAACTGCAAGCTCCAGACATGACCTCCAGCAATCTTGAGGAAAGTATAAAGCAACTGCATACAGGCCTGACTAAAATAAATGAAACACCAATGAAGTATATCAACTCAAATAAAGGCTGAAAAAAATGGAAGAAGTTTTAAACAGATACTCAGATGAAATGATAAAACTGAAAAACTCAGAGGCTGAAATGAAGAAAAGTGAAAGCAAAAGACCAGGTCCAGGCAGGTAGAAACAGTCTTTAATAACCACGGTTTAAAATCACTTTAAAACGTCTATGTATAGCGTGCAAGAATATTTACCATACGCTCAGCAAACTGGATCAGTTAAATAGTTTAACAGCATGTAAATAACTTACTATGTATGCTCAAAAAATAAAATGAAATAATAACTCATGACTGAAATGAAGAAAAGGCTGGCTGAATATGAGACTGCACAAGAAGAGACATTTCAAAAAATAACATAATAAGAGGAAAAAGCATGTAGGGAAAACCTGATCTTTTCTGCTGTACATGAGAAGCTGGAAGGAACAGACTGTATTACTGCCATGAAAGCACAAATAAGCAACTGGACTGGTATTCCACAACAGGAACTGTTCATTGAAAGGGCACAAAATGTGTACACTCCAAACCTGGCTATGAGAAAACAACCTAGACCTTTAATTGTAAAGATGCGATCTTACCAGCAGAAGGAGTTGATTCTGACAAAACTGTGGCAGAAGGACAAAGTACTGAAAGTGGGAGACAGCAGAGTGTTTGTGGAGAATGACTACTCAATGTACACCAGGCAGAAGAGGAATACGAAAGTGTGTCCAACAAAAAGTGAGCTTTGAAACAGGAGATTCTGCTTCTTGTTCTTCTGGTACTAAAGACCATGGACAGACTGTGTCAGAGAAACATTTCTTAGTGTTTCAATGAAAAATGCTTGAGAGAGGGGAGAAAAGCACAGTTGACTAGAAAAACTGACAGCGCACTGGAGATGACACTGAGACAGGGTTTGAGAGATGGAGATGAACAAGAACAGAATAAGAGAATCTGGAAATACTAGACTTTCTTAGGCTTTGTTAAACTTGCAGGGGACTATAAAGCATATGCCCTACTTCATTTCATTAACATTTGGAGATTAAAATCAGTAACTTGTCAACTGACAAATGTTGATTTATAAAGAAATAATTATATCTGTAAAAACGGCCAGAATAAGAACATCTAGAAGTATTGGACTTGTTTGGACTTTATTAAACTCGTAGGGGACTCTAAAACATATGTTCTACTTCATATAATTAATGTTCAGAAAAATACTCAGGAGAGGGGAAGAGGAGGGAGAGCATTAACTACAAGTAAAACAATTTTTTTTCTTAACAGTATAACGTGCGTGGTGCATAGCTTTCTCTGCATGTTATAAATTAATGTTTTTTTCAGTTATTTTAAAGTGTAACGGGGATATTCTTTTTCTCTTTCTTTCTTCCTTCTCTCTTTTTCCTTGTTCAGTTTTAAGAAATGTAGGCACTGCAATGTAAAAACAAAGGTATCTGGTTAAAACAGCATGACAAAAGAAAAATTTGTGTGCTTTTTCTCATTCTTACATAGGGGAATGACTGGGTTAAAGCCATTAGCTTTGTACAGCAACAAGCTTTAACAAAAAGCAAGTAAAGGAAAATAATATTAAATATTATAAGGTCTTTTTTCTAGTAAACAGTCCTGTATCTGGTTCTCATGTTACTATCAGACAATTTGATAAAGAGAAAATGCTTTCTGAAAGCATTCAAGTGTTTTTCCAGCTGTGAGGGCTATAAAGGTATGTCAAAACCAGACAGCACTTAATACAATCACAAGTTCTACCCTGCGTGTTAGCATGGATAATCTTTTTTTTCTGTTTAGCTTGAGTCTGTGTGTGTCTGTCAGTTTGAAACTTTTGTTCCTATTAAGGGGGTAAAACTTCAATATTTAAAGATGTACATAATTTTGTGTGTTATTTTTAAGTTAAAAGCTTTTAGGGACGAGGTGTGTGTGTGTGTGTGTGTGTGTGTGTGTGTGTGTGTGTGTGTGTGTGTTTTTATTTGGGGGTTTTCAATAAAACAAAATGTTCTGCAAGATGTGACATAGGCTCAAATGGAGACGACAAGAAACAATTGTATAAAAGATTAATCTGCCAAACAGTGCATGCACATGAAACAAAAGCTGGAACTAGACACTTACAAAAAGCTGTTACACATCAAAGGTGGGAATAATAATTCATCAAGAATATGATTCTTTCTATAATGCTTTAAACGTTAATGGTCTCACAGATAAATACAAAAAAGAAAGAATGGTGAACTATATTGAAAAATGTAGAGTGCAAACAGCTATGCTACAGGAGACACACTTGAAAATAAATGAACATGTGAAATTGATAAAGATTTTTTGGAAGGTTATTCATTGAAATACCTGAAGTAAAGGAATGGAGGATTACTTATATAAATTGCAAGAGGAGCTGAAATAGTAATAGAAGAGGGAAAAAAAGACAATAATGGTAGATTTGTAGTACTAACGAGCTACTGGCAAAGGAGGAGGATTACATTGGCACATATTTATATTCCAACAAAAACTGCTACAATGAAGCTAAAGAAATGTTTGGGAGAAATAATCATCTTTCAGCAAGGAATATTACTCATAGATGGGGACTAGAACTTGATTTGAAACAGTGAAGATGTGTCTGGGAGGCCTAGAAAGGGAAATATAATAAAGGAGGATAGATTTTTGAAGAAATTTATGAAAATATTGGCATGGAAGATGTGACTTCAGTACAAGGAATTCTGAGTGAATTTACATGTTATTCTCCAAGATACAAAAACTGGGCTAGGCTAGACAGAATTTACATTACACAGGAAGATGTGCATTTAACTGAAGGTCCCAATATACACCCAATAAGTTATTGGCAATAACTATTTTAGATTATGTGACAATAATAACTAAAATAAAAAGACCGGGTAATTAAATAAAAATGAGACACCGGTGCTTTCCCTCTTATCTGATGAAAAGAGAGAAATTTAAGAAATCGGTAGTGGAAATTATTCAGGAGCTATTAGGGAAGATAGAAACTTCTTCTGAAACTATAGCTAGTGAGTGGGATAAAATTGAAATGGAATTTAAACATTGGGTAGAAATGAAAGAAAGGGAGATCAGGAATTATTTAGAGGGACTATCAAATATTAAAGTAATACAAAATAGTGGGAATCTCACAGAACAAGAGAAGGAGAAACTACAGAATGCTAAACAGAAAATAAAAGATCACCTTAATAATATGCATGAGTTTAGAAAGATTGCTGATAAGCAACTGTTTTCTGATAATAACTGTAGTGCACAAACATTTTTAGAACAATGACTCAGACAACAGAAAGCAGATAGGGCTGTCACCAAGCATAGGGAGTCCATAACAAGAAAGATAACAAGGGGTCCTGTAGAAGTATTAGAAATATTTCAGGAATTCTATGAAAGTCTGTATAAAGTAGAGAAATATGGAAGTCAAGAAAAGGTGCAAATGGAAATGTGTATGGAAGAATTAAATATGCCAAGGTTGGAGGGAGAGAGGCTCAATTACTAACAGTTAACATAGGAGGAAATGAAATAAAAATGGTAATGTATAACAAATCTACGGGAAAGCCTCCAGGAATAGATAGTATTTCCTGTGGAAGTTTGGAAGCTAGGAGGGGAAAAAAACTTATAAAGGTCTGGCAGATTTTGTTTAACAGTATTTTAAAAGGAGACATGCCAACATCCTGGAGGAAAGTGGTAGTAGCTATAATACATAAAAAGGGTAAAGATCCATCAGATCTAGCTTCATACAGACCCATCTCAATACTAAATCACGACTACAAAGTGGTTATGTCTGTAATGGCTAAAAGAATGGCAAACGTGATGTCAAAATTGGTAGTTATGGATCAATCGGGTTTTGTAGAGGGGAGGCAAAACAAACATTTGACAATATAAACAGAACTGTGATGATCCAGAGAGAAGCAGAATGTAAGAAAATACCATTGTTCTGGTGAGTCTTGATGCAGAGAAAGCATTTGACAGAGTAAGCTGGGATTTTATGAGCAATGATAGCATTTGCATTCCCTGATAAAAATTATAAGGTTGATTAGGAGGATATATGAAGGATCAGAGGCGAAAATTAAAGTAGGTGGGATCCTCTCTGATAATCTCTGCTTGAGCAGAGGAACCAGGCAGGGGTGTCCACTCTCCCCGTGTTACTTGCATTATATTTAGAACCATTGGCAGAGAAAATAACAGACTCAGAAATTCAAGGATATAATTGGTATGATAAGCAAGAAAAGCTGGTTTTATTTGCAGATTATATATTTTTATACCTGACAAAACCAGAAAAGGACATTACCATGCTGTGGAACATATTGAGACAGTTTCAAACCTTTTCAGCATACAAAATTAATGCAGCTAAAACAAAAGTAATAACGGTAAATTATGTATCCACATATGAATTGGTTCAGCAATATCTATATTTATGAGGACATGATAAAATGAAGTATTTAGGAGTATGGATTTAAAATGATACCAGTGCGGCAACTAAGGATGAGTGGGAAGAGACTAAACAAAAGATAATACAAAAACTGAGAAAATGGAAGCTCTGTTATATGGATATTGATAGTCAGCTACAAGCAGTTAAAATGTTTTTAGTTCCTTTAGTCTTATACACTGCTCAGGTATATTTTTATCAACCAGAGGAGAAGTTGAGGATAGCAATTAATAAAGAGCTGAAGGATTTTATCTTGGAGGGGAAGACGGCAAGAGTCAAGTGGGATAAGCTTATCCATCCAAAATAACACAAAAATTGGGAGTACCTGAGTTAAAAAAGTATTTCAGAACAACAGAGTTAAGGTTCCTAGACATAGCACAAGCAGAAAAATATAATTCAAAGTGGAAAGAGATGATGTTGAAACAGTGGGGAAGCTCATATAACAAGGAAAGACTGGGATTTTTGATGCAGACCTTTAAGGAGAACAATAATCATACAGAATAGTATATTCATAGAGTAGCAGAAGGTCTTTTAAGAACTAAGTCAACACAAGACTGGAAAAAGGAGATTGTGCTGATAGGGATAAGTGCAATTAGGGATACAGACAATAGGCAAGAGGGGGTGGGAATATATTGGAGAAAAAATGACAAAGGAACTAAAGTATTGGAAGCAAATAACTAGAGAGGGAAAGATAAACAGAATGGGAAGACACCTATAACTTACTTGGACTGCAAGCTAGATACTGTCTTCCATATCAAGGATTAATATCAGAGTATAAGCAAAGAGAAAGAAATAGAGGGGTCTTAAATGAAAGACCAGCACTGGTAGAAGTATTAGTAGAATCTATAACAGAAATTGATGTTAAGAAAGGAATAATTAGTACAGCATATAAAAATTTGCAACATAACTATAATAATCAATCAGAGGAGGTTAGGAAGGATTGGGAAGAGAGATTAGAGAAGCAATTCATAAAGAAACAGTGGGGGATATATGTATGTCTCCCAAATATGCAACAAAATGTAGAATATTTAGGATCTTTGCCTGGAAGTCTTTACATAGGTATTTTTATACCCATAAGTTCATAGGTTCATAAGAGGTTACTAGGCTAATAGCCCTAGCACCCTTACAAGCCTAGCCAAGTTCAACCTTTGTTCCCTTAAAGGTCTAGAGAGATGGTCTATGTCATAATCAGATGAAAATCAGCACCAATTGCCCCTATCCAAAAGGGACACAGGTGAGCCCGCTGGGGTGAATTTGCGGTTTCAGATGCAACTGTCCAAGTTAGACTTAAAAAGAGTCAACAAGGGGCTCTATTTAACCTGTATTGGAAATTTATTCCAGAGGAAAGGCAACCTCTAGGAGACATATCTGTCTCTCCAGCAAATCCTGTTGATATCACATGCTAGGATAATGTCCCTATTGCGAGTGAATCATGTACCATTTGACTTACGAATGTGCAGCATTTCCATTAAGGCAGGATCAGAGGTTGCTCTGTATGCAAGGCACAGGTCACCTCTGAGTAGTCTATATGATACAGAGTATAGTGACAGTGATTTCAGTCTGTCCATGGAAGACATGTGCTGAAGACCCTTAATTTTCTTTGTGAGGAACCTTTGATGTCTCTCCAGTTGCTGCAGGTGCCTGTTTAGGTACATACCAAAGGGAACATTGTACTCTGTTATTGGCTTGATGAGATAACAGTACAGAGAGATTATAACCTCTTTTGTTCTGGAAGCTAGAAATCAGTGAAAATACTACAGCACATGTAATTCAAAACACAGAGTTAAGTCACAGTATTACAGATATAGCTGTAAACACCGTCAGTATACATAATGTGTGACTTCCAGTCCAAACCAGATTACATTTGCAATGTTTCAGGTTCATTATTTCAAATACAGATGTTCAGAATGTAATAATTTCTTGTTTATTGTTTTCAGAAGCCAGTGCAAATATTGCATGGGGGATAAAAGGAATAAGAGTACAGATTTTGATCAGTTTGATAAAGTAAACATCAGTATAAATGATATATAGACTTCAGTATACAGCAACATAAATGATACATAGACTTCAGGGCAAAATAAAAAAGAAATGCATACCATAGCTCAAGTCAGTGTTGTTGCTAGAAGGATTTTAACTTATGCATAAGGGTGTAGCAGTGCAGCACCAAAACAGATGATTTATCTGTCATTGTTTAAGGTTGAGAAAAATAATATTTAATTGTTTACAGGAAAGAAAGTATGGAATAATGTACTGATTAATACAGACACATCACTTTCACTTACAAACAGACCTCTACTAGAGAAAACAAGTGGCACTATGTCAGCATTTGAAGGGTCAAATGTTACAGCGGTGAGCAGCTCTGAGTGTAACAGTTCCATACTAGATATGGACATGTCATTGAGTTATGTGTTGTTTTAGACTTTAGTAACAAGATTTTATGGAAAAATAAAAAGGCTACAGAATCTACAGTAGTGCACAAAAATGTCACTTATAAGAATTTGTGTGCAGAAGACTGCAAATGTACAGAATTTGAAGAATGATTTTCGACAAGAACATGCAAATTCATGGGTTACAGATAAAATAAATTTGGGTTCAGCTGCTATAGCTAAAGTGCAGGCAGTGAAGTTACCACATTTTCAGAAACTAAAAATCATGGGAGAAACCACCAGAAACAGTAGAACCAACAACCAGAAATAATTAGCAGTACCAGCAAAAACACAGACCTGGAGGACCCACAGGGATTAACACCACAACCGTTTATTGAAAAAAGTAAAATTAAGCGTTTTCATCTTGCTAACATCAGGACTTCTTGCCGGAACTGCTGATTATTTCTGTTTGTTGGGTCTACATTTTCAGAAATGGTATCTTATTCTCAAAAAAAGATAAAACAGACTGGGAATGTCCAGTAAGAAAAAAAGGTTACAATTTCAGGCTAGTATGCATGTTGTTTGTGTAATTGTTTTGTTTAGCAGACACTGTAAAGTGTTGCAATGCATAAATAATATCTTGATACAAACAAAGGCAGAAAAGCATTTACAGATATTAAATGATTTTTGCTACTTTTACAGAATAAAGAATTTAAGGTCAATGTTACATTTTAAAAGTGACAGGACAGTCAAAAGTTCAGATCCCATGCAAGAAAACATTGTGTGTCTTTAAGGTTCAAATCTCATGTCAGGAAAATAATGTAATGTAATGTTACTATATGGAGAAACTTCACATACTTGTATAAAGGACAGACAAGTAAATTTCCAGCATCATATCAGTTCAACTCTAGTGATAAATGTGTATAAGTAAACAGTTCAATACTGTATATATTTCATGCAGAAATTGCAGTTTACCAAGCACACCAGAGGAATGAACTTACATAACAGAGTTATTAGATTACAGGCCAACTCAGCAAGCTAAATTAAAGACAGTACTGTATGCCATAAAACAGTATGGTACAGATCAGTTTAATATTACTACTGGCAGCTTTATGCAGTAATAGTTCTTACTATTTTCCCAAGAAAATTCCAGAAAGTAATGATAAATCCTTGCAACATTCAGTAGTACTGAAAGAGTTAAATGACAACGTCTAAAAGAACACCTAGGGGTTAGGCTGTGGGCAGAGACTTGCACACTGAAGACATTTCTTTGTAAACTATGACCTAAGGGTCACAGAGTAAACGTATAAAGTTCAATAGTTAAAATTAATTTTATAAAACTGCAGAAATGCAAATACTAATATAGTGTCAGCTTATTACTTTAGTTTCATTTGAGTTTATGACAGACAAAAATAATGCCACGGAGATTTCTGTTTGATTTAATAATGAAGTTACAGCCTTTTCATTTCACCCTAGTACATTATCAGTTCAATTACAGAATTGCAAGAATGTATATATTAGCACATTTATAACATTGGTCTAGTTCACTATAGTACATTATCAATTTATTTACAGACTTACAAGAGTTAATTAGTCACATGTTTATTTCATATACAGACAAATGTAAATAAAGTCAGGACAATAAGCAATACTATCAGTTTATAATTGTTAAAGCTGCACATGTTATTTTAAGGATCTGATACTGCCTTTTTGTGCTTTGCAGATATTGCTACAAAAAGACACTCTGTCAGTTTTGGATATTTCAATAATTTCTGGTTTGGTTTTCCAGAATGTATGTTTTAAAATACAGTCAAGAAAAAAATATTACATCAGCCACCCAGCCTTGCACAGCAGATGGGGAAGTGGAGGGGCTGGACACCCTAAGTGTAAAGGGGACAAAAAAGGACACTGGGACTCTGAGGTGGCCATTCCAATACCTCAATAGTGACTGGGACAGTGGGGACAGAGTAAGGCCTAAACTTGGCAACAGCTGTGGGGAACAACTCAAGCCAAGAAGTGAAGACTGTTTTTTTTTTCAGTTTTGTACACATGCAGTAAATGTGTTTTGGTTATCTAAAGAAAGTATTCTTTAAAGTTAAAATGTGCAAACAACAGATGTGCATTTATGCAGATTAGAGTTAAAGCAAGTATGTACATGCAATTATATAACGGTACCATTTTTCAGCTTATGCTTTTAAATAAACACTTAAGAACCTAAATTCATTCCTGGTTTAGCACCTATTTAGGTAACCTATAAATGGTTCATCTCCCAGGCCCATGCTTACACCTATCACAGGTATCAGGACTTGTCAGAGATTTGGGATGCATGGCTAGACTTAAAAAGGCCCTTGTGGTCATTAGACTACTAAACACCTATGAACCTAAATGATATTGACAGAAAAAAGGTATTCCTCTAGTGATAGTTTAGTTTCAAGAACAGAACATTTACCAGATTTCAGTTTATGTTTTTATCTGTGTTCAGGTAACACTGGCAGAAAAGGTATTCCTTTAGTACTGATTTGGTTAGTTTCCATAATATAACATTTAAACACAACTATTTTAGCTGTTCAATATAAATATGTATCATTTTAATGTAAATTTCAGTCACGTTTCAGAATATTATTATGATGTTTTATTATTTTATTTTACATTTGTTAACCGGGGGTGTCTGACTGAGCTGTAAAGGCCCTTTTTCAGCAGAGGCCCAGGGAGAAAAGCTCCACATAGAAAAATTACAGATACATTTAGTTATTTAGACATGATCAGTATACACACAAATTTCAAATTACATGTTTTTACGGTGGTATGCAGCACATCAACAGTTACAGTGGAGAGAACAAAAAAAATATTAATTTAAAAATAAAGGTAATTAATATATTTGTGGTGTGCAACTGAAATTTGGAACATAGGTAGAATACATGCATAGTACACAAGTACAGTACATACATTGTAGATTAGTCAGTGTTTGTGAGTAAGATTAAAAACTATTATCAAGTACTCTAGGCTTAGTATGTGTACTTTATCTTCCTTCACTAGCCTGGGAAGCAATCATGGCACTGCCAACTTTGCTTGAGATGTTGCCTGATGAGGTCTTTAAAGGAGGCTTTGGATGATGTGTTTTGAATGCTAGTGGGGACAGAGTTCCATTTTTTAGCCAATGAACTACTATATATTACATCTCCAAAGCTATTGTAGCTGCTGGTGACTTCCAGTAGTAGCTTGCTTGATGATCTAAGAGGCCTTTTGGCTGAGTGATGTACTAGGTTTTTGAGGGCAGGACACTTATTGGGGAGGTAACAGATCGAATGACAGATTCATATGATATTAATATGATATTCATACGCAGTTATACATTTTTAACAGTATTAACAGACAGTTTACAACATGCAATTACATCACACTTCGCATTATTCAGTCATTAGTTTTAAATGTAAAGTGACAGAATTATATGTAACAGGCTTTTTTAAGTTATCTAAGGAATACATAGTAAGTGTTATTGAATATACTCAAGGTAAAACAGGTCAGGCTTAATTTATTAATTAATTTACAGAATGCAGTGTACATTACCTAATACATTAGACAGAAAGTTAAAAAGACACTGACAGGTTATGCAAAGGAATAGCTCTGAAATACAGAAAACATAGGTTTTAGCAAAGGTGCATCTGCTATCACAGCACATAGATATTTACAGGATATTTAAGACACAAATTTAAAAGGCAGACATCTATTAAATCACATTGGAATTAAAAAGGTAAGTGGACAGGATTATAATTAACAAATATAGCTGAACATTTACAGAAACAAGTTAATACAGTATATTTATTTATTTATTTTTACATTTGTTAACCAGCTAATGTAGTGAGACCAGCTATGTTATATGGGTTGGAGATGGTGGCATTGACAAAAAGGCAGGAGTCAGAGCTGGAGGAGTTAAAGATGTTAAGATTTCCACTGGGTGTGACAAGGATGGACAGAATTAGAAATCACTATATTAGAGGGCCAGCTCAGTTTGAGTAGGTATGGTGAGTATACTGGGAAAATTATGCTAAGGCTGGAGCTGCCTGGTAAGAGGAAAAGAGGAAGGCCTAAGATAAGGATTATGGATGTGGTAAGAGAGGACATGCAGGTGGTTGGTGTGACAGAGCAAGATGCAGAGGACAGGAAGAAATGGAAACAGATGATCCACTGTGGCAACCCCTAATGGGAACAGCCAAAAGAAGAAGAAGAAGTTAACCGGGTAATGTCCGACTGGGCCAGAGGCCCATTTTCAGTGGAGATCCAAGGATGAAAATCTCCAAAACAGAAACAAAAACTAACATAGGTGTAAAAAAAGAGAATTTACCAGTTATAACATGATAAAGAATTGCCTAGTTATAATTAAATCATAAAGGTGAGACTTCAATCCAAACAGACCATAAATGCTCAAGTGACATCCAGTTGTCAAAATTAAAATTGCAAGTTTATTTACCAGATGAAAATATTAGTTCTAGTGATCATTACAGTATCCTTTGCAGACTATATTAATAAACATATAAAGTAATTACCTAAGTAAATCTCATTTCAGTAATTTCGGAGACAATTGTTGCAGAATAAATCCTACATAAATACAGTTAGTAAATTAGACCTTGCATAGGCCTGATAATATAAGGTTAGGCCTGTGTCTTCATTTTATATTTCACATTTTACAGTAACTACTGAAATAGATACTTGTGTGTATTCAGGTATCTCAGGAGGAGTTGTAAGATCAGGTTTAATTTAGACAAAAATACAGTAATTTCTTTGCATAAGTCTAGAAATGCAGCCATATTAAAGCAGGCCTTCATGGTGTACATACAAGTTTCAGTGAATCTGCTTTCAATCAGTAAAAATAACCTTCGGTCAAAAATACTTGATAAGAACAGAATGTGCAGTAAATTGAGTACAACCACATTTTGTTTGTATGGTACAATGCTTGGGAACCAAGGTTAAAGAGACGCATAGAAATTTACAGGTGTGCTGCTTAATGTCCTTCTGCTCAATGTCCCACATTTACATCCATACTGTACAAGTGGGCATAAATGTGACTGGCCATTGTGCAGATGGATGTTAAGCAAAGCCCAATACAAAGTATAGGGTGTTTGCTTGATGTCCGTGCCACTTAACTTTCTATGGGATGGAACCTATCCCAGTCATTAAGCGGTGCATACCTGTACAGGTTCTTGGCATTATATGGAGATACTTCACACAGTTAGTTCGTTTGGACTGATATGCAGAAAGTCACTGCAGTGCAGTTCTCAGAAGTCTGGTACAGACACTCGAGAGTGAGTGCAGAAGTTAGATCAAATTTCCAGCATTCCAGAATATCTATGATATTCAGGAGGACGGGAATATGAGTGCAGAAACTATGGACATAATTATCAGCACTGTTATTGCAAATAGTACTTATCACATTATGAATACAAGACTTATGGACAGTATAATGAGTGCAGAAGTTACAGACATTACGATTTGATTTGGATATTGCTAACCTCCACGGTACATAAAACATTCTTACCTGAACTACAGTGTTTGCAAACTTAATTCTGTAAGGTACAAGAAGATTTGGCCCATAAAGTTGAGATTGGCACCTATTTAGCACAAGTTTGGATAATTAACAGACAAAAACATTCATTCCAGTCTCATTCCAGTTTCTTCCAGTTCATTCCAGTATACTAGTCTTATCAGTTCCTACAATAACCATAGAATAAGCTGAATATATGCTGCTACAGCCAACTGAAGGAACAATTAATTAGCACTATTTTTTAATTTTTTTGTCTTTAGGGATGCACGCTGCAGACTTCACCAGCATCTTCATCCTAGGCTCCTGAAGTAGACCCATCCTTTTAAACTATTTCCTTGTGCTTCATATCCAGCTTTGCTTCCATTATGGCACTGCTTACATCTTAATCTAGTTATCCCAGTTAAATAAAAGAAACAGCACAAATAATTCCATGAAATAAGGTAGATGAAGCAGCACAAATCATATTTCTGCACAACCTCCAAATCATCAATCTAATCACAATGTTTAGAAATGAGATATCTGAAAGACAGCACTAAGTATTACATCTGAGCACAGTATCAAAATATTTGGGCTACTGTAGACAATGTAGTAAACCATTCCAATATTTTCTGAATGGAACTTAGATCCTGGCTGAATCTTACTTGAAATTGCTAGACTGAAATTTAACCTATTACTTTTCTTAAACAAATTACTACTTTAATAATTTGCATTTCAACAGATATTTCAAAATGCTTATAAAATAATTTACATTTTTTAAATTAACTGCTTAAGAAGTGGATCTTTTTTTGTGAAGTGATCTATGATTTCAGTTACTGACTGTTAAGAGATTTGATGCTACATTTTTAATATAAATATTTTATTAAGATTTATATAAAGACTGAGCCCTCTTTCAGGAAGCCATTCATATTGTCAAGAGGAGAATTAAAGCATGGCTGCACATCCATAAAGTAGAAAAAAAAATTGGAAATACATTCTCCCCAGCTACCAAAACCAAAAAAATGAATAAAAAATAATCTCTACAGAGCAAAGTCCAACAAGTTGTATGTTAGTTGGCTGGTCTGCCAATGTTATGACCATTATGATCATGATGACAACATGATTTTCACCTGTAATATCAATGATCCAAATTCACAAATGGACACAGACCACCAGACAGCAGTAGGGCCACAAGTGGACCACTGAAGGGGAGTTCTCCCTCCCTTAGAGATGAATGTGGGTAAGACTAACAGTACTGCAAGATTACAAGAGGCAGCAACAAAATATGGTCACAAGTGAGGGTAAGACTAACAGTACTGCAAGATTACAAGAGGCAGCAACAAAATATGGTCACAAGTGAGGGTAAGACTAACAGTACTGCAAGATTACAAGAGGCAGCAGCAACAAAATATGGTCACAAGTGAGGGTAAGACTAACAGTACTGCAAGATTACAAGAGGCAGCAGCAACAAAATATGGTCACAAGTGAGGGTAAGACTAACAGTACTGCAAGATTACAAGAGGCAGCAACAAAATATGGTCACAAGTGAGGGTAAGACTAACAGTACTGCAAGATTACAAGAGGCATGACATATTCTATCAGCAGCAACAAAATATGGTCACAGGTGAGGGTAAGACTAACAGTACTGCAAGATTACAAGAGGCATGACATATTCTATCAGCAGCAACAAAATATGGTCACAAGTGAGGGTAAGACTAGCAGTACTGCAAGATTACAAGAGGCATGACATATTCTATCAGCAGCAACAAAATATGGTCACAAGTGAGGGTAAGACTAACAGTACTGCAAGATTACAAGAGGCAGCAACAAAATATGGTCACAAGTGTGCTTAGAGAAGTTAATAGATATGGGCAACACTGCACATCCCACTTGATGTTTAAGTAGCAGGGAAGGTGGTTGGCACTTCATCATGATGTCTGCTCTGTGGGACTTCTCTATGTGCTGGGACTGTGCCACAATACCACAAAACACAACAAAGTAACATCTCCAACACAAAAGCTGTTTCTGAGCATTTTGAGCCTGGGCAGAGAACTGCCATATCTAAGTGGGGTAAATGTGCTTGTTTCCGTATGCAAGTCACCTGTCGTGCAACAGAGACTGATGCATGGTGTGTGCCTCATGCTTGAACTGTACACTTCAGTTCACCTGTAGCACAGTGAAAATGTAAATCTAACTTGTGTTTAGCCCTCAGTCTCACAGACAGTTTAAAATAAGACAAAAACAGTACACATGTTTTGTGGAGGATTACAGTAGTTAACATCATCTCTTCCTACCTTTAGCAGTTTCTTGATAAGGGCCTTGTCTTTATGAAGAAATGTTTTGTAAGAGGTATATATTCCTGCAACATATAAAAAAAACATGATAAAATTTAGAAAATGTATTTATGTAAAGTTTTTCTATATCAGTATATAGTATGGAGAAGAACTAAAACAAACTGTCAGACAGGGGAAGATGATATTAAATGTACAGCTAGCTTAGAATAAGCAAGCGATAACAGTGAGTTTTTTTATAACAACTACTGCAGTTATATTCTTTACATTTATTTAATTTAATTATTTGTTATCCAGTTAACAAATCTGGTCTCCAACTCTTCATCCATGACCAGGGGGTCCAAAGGCACAAAAATTAAAAAAACATGCAGGCATAACAGCCCTTTGTGCCCTAGTGTGGTGGTTATCTTGGAGGAAGCACTGGTCAGTCTAGTGGGAATAGACTAATTGTTGCTGCATCTAGGTAGCTACATACATACAGCAATCACACTGACCCAATACATGCAACAGATTAGTGGGTTGCACTTGCAACTCCAATGTTTTCTCCATAAAAGGTATTACTTTCACAGTTGCCTTCTTTCAGCAGGTGCCAGGTAAGAATGTTTTCTCTGCCAAAACAAATTGCTCTGAGCTGCATGTAGCCACTATTGGTTGTGGAAAACAGCATAGCTGTAAGCAAACAGTTTAGTTGACCATCTTGTAAACATTACTACTATCTAGGTATCTCTGCCATTTCAGCATTACTATCCCCCGAAATCTGCCTCCCTTCCACTGCCAGCCTTTTAGCGCTTTGGATCCTAATAAACTGTATCATGCTCATTGATAACAAACTATTTCTTAGCACTTTAGATGCCACCTATGAAAGGTACAAATACTTAACCAATCTGGAGACACCCCTCTCTCAGTGCATTACTTGCAGTGAGTATTACACTGTCACACCCCCAATCATGCAAATGTAAACTCATCATACCAAAAATACAAAACTACCACATGCTGATGCTGCCAAAAAACCTTAACCCAAGCCTCTTAAAACTCTCAACACTAGGCATCAACATGAACATCTTATTTCATCTATTCTTCATACCTCCGAATCAAAACTAACAACATACCACTAAAAGTAAAGAACTCCTAAGTCTTGTATGCATAATTCAGCTGCTGGAAACATTCTAGTTGTTGGTGACTCAATTGATAGGCACAAGACATTCCACATTCATCAGGTTGGAAAAGGGCAAGGTAACAGTCAGACATTTCGCAGCAGCCAAGAAAGTACACATATCTAGAGCACACAACAACCGATCCTCTAGGAAATACCACTATGAGATGAATAAATTCCATGTAGGGAAAATGACCCAACACAACCCCCCCCCCCTCAAGGCCATGCAGACGGACATGTTATAATGTACCACACTAGTTTCAGCCAAGTGTAAGACATTGGTTCTAAGTGGTATCCTCCCTTCACCTAAAAGGATGCCTACATACAAGGAAAAGATAACTGGGTTCAACAACTGGTTAAGCTGCTGATGTCATTCCATGAGTATTAGCATGTAACTTCATGGGACAAAATAACTAACCATCTGACTTGCTTTATTGAAAAAACACTCTACATCTTTCATTCGAGGGCTTCTGCACAAATTCCAAAGCTCACCCATTGTACCTTTTCTTATTATGCAGAATCCATCTAATGAACATCTCAATCTGACAAACACCTGCAATCACAAACTGGATAAAATTATGGTGGCTTTATTCAATGCCAGTAGGCTAAACGATAACCCACCTGACCTCAAAGCAATTCTGCATTTGCAAAACATCCATGTTTGCATTATTACGGAGACATGACTCAAATTCTTAGCGCTCCTTCTGTGCAGGGGTTTTGTGTCTGCCACTCTTTTCAGACCTTCCAGTTATATCTTGATGTACATCAAGGAAAATATCTCTTCAAGTTACTGAAGTACAGCTCACTTTACAGAAATCTAGTTTCCACCTCAAAGCCTGCAACTAATCACCCTCCATGGCTCCAGCAGACCACAATAAATTCTTGACATTCATAACATCCCTATAAGCAATGTCTCTTTAGTCCTTGGTGACTTCAACTCTTCTTCCATTTAAATGAACTTCTACACTTCCAGTGCTGGGTATGTTTGGTGTTTCTTAGACTAGATAAACAAAAATTCCCCTGATCGCCTTGTCCTCAAACCAACTAAAGGTGTAAACATTCCTAACTTAGAACTCACAAACTTGGGCCCATTATCTGCTCTCTTCCCAGTGTCAGACTACAATCTAGTTAATTTCACACTAAAAAATTCCATTCACTCAGTTAAAGACATTATCCTCTTTAAAGACTTCAAAAAGACTAACCTCATACAACCATAGGATGAAATCTCTAAATTTACCCATGTTAACTCCGTTGACCCCAGTTATGCAGCCAGTTACTGAAGTGATTTTTGTGCCAATTTAGATAAATATGTTGGCCCAGCAGTCCCTTCTAAAACCAAATATGGTGGCAATCTGAAAAAATAAAAATTACTACTAATCTACTGATGTAAAGAAACTGTATAACAGAAAGAAGAAACTTGTTAGACTGCCTCATAGGGTAGAACCCCACATCATCAACATAGTAGTAAAAACATCAATACTAAATTGAAAACAACTGTGCAGATCAAGAAACATCACATAAATTAAGACTAATAGAAGCAAAGGATAATTGCAAGTTCTTTTTCAGTTACTTCAGAAAACTAAGAAGTAACTCTAAATTTTGCTTCAGACTTCTCCAAAATGGAACCTCCAACTGAAACCAAATGATGTGGGTCACCCACGGATACACTGTATCATATTTTCTCTTACTAATGTGGCTAAGCCATCCCTATACTGTTCTCATCTTTTTTTAAAGTACTGTACTGTAAAAAAAACTAGTGCTTTCCTGGACACATTCTAAACAAGAGACTGTAGTTCCAATCATGTATAACAGCTTTTTACTTAGCTTAAATATGCAGGTTTGGATTTAAAACAGAACAAACATTCTTCAGTTTAGCAGAAAATGGCAACTCAACCTGTCCTCTTTTTTGGTAAAGGAATACAGTTCTTTTAGACAACAGCAGAAATTTGCTGGAAACTTCTATACATAGACAATTATCCACGTCATATGCATGTTCCATGCAATGATACACACACACACACACACACACACACACACACACACACACACACACAATTATTTTTACCCTTTTTTAGCCACATGTCAAACACAAGTGGATTAATTTAATTTTAAGCAGTTACATAGAAAATTATCCACATCATCTGGCTGTTCCACGCACTGATATACATATATATATATATATGGATCTACTACAGTTTATCGAAGTTTCAAAACTTTGAAGACCATATAGCCGAGACAATATGATTGAAGTTTTGAAACTTCAAACACTTTGCATTGAGATCGGCATACAGAGCGGAACTTGGGAATTTTCCTCACTGTACTGCGATCTCAGAGATGGTATATTTAAGTAGCATGAGGTGTGGGGAGGTCTGTTCCCCTGCAAATTGGTAAGTATAATGTGTTTTGTTTACTTTTTGTGTTTTTTATTTTTATTTCGAAGTTTCAAAACTTCGATCATATGGTCTCGGCTAGATGGTAGTTTTGAAACTTTGATAAAGTGTAGTAGATCCATATATATATATATATATATATATATATATATATATATATATATATATATATATAAGCACTTTACTATCTCGAAATTCTGAAATCTCGAATTTCAGTATCTTGAGACGAAAGTGTCAAAAGTGCAGTGGAGCAAAACTGCACTTGCTCGAATTCGGAATGTCGAATCCATAGTTGTGGGGTGCGACAAGGGATTTACTGTCTTGGTAAGGTGCAGTGTGCTGTGGGATATGGTTTGCATGCCGTTGTGTTTATGTGTATACGTGTTTATGTGTATACAGATTCACGTTAAGTGTTGTTTTTTTAAGGGTTTTGGGTAGGGGTTTGCATGTGTTTGAGAGTGCGTTGGGAAGTTTTAGGTGTAGGTTAGATAAGGGTGTGAGTATGTAACTGTTGAGAGTGGTGGTGTTTGTAAGTACTGTATGTGATGTGTGTTTGTGCAAGGGGAATGTAGAGCATGTAGTGGTGGATTTAGTGTCTTTGTCTTTTTAGTGTGACCTCGGAGTTTTTTATATATATATATATATATATATATATATATATATATATATATGTGTAGTGGGGGGGTGGCGCAGGCCCCACATGGGGGGGTTGCAGGTGGGGTTGCTCCCCCCTCCTTATATGTAGGTTACTTTGCTGAACTTGGCCATGTGAAGAATTTATGTGAGTCAGCCTTCCTTGTCAGAACTGCTGGATTACTATCATTGGACCGGCTGCTTTTGTTATGCTAAGGCAAGAAAATGGATTCATAAATCATAGTTAACCGCTGGGCACTTAGTATTGTTCTGTGACCTAAAATGTGTAGATGAATAATACAGGCTTTCTAACCTTGACTTTTATTATGAACAATGTTTGTAGTATTTCAACACAGACCTGATTGATGAAAACTTTTGTCTATTTGGTGGCTGCAGAGTACCTCACTTGTATGTCTTCAAAGGAAAGGAGGATAGCTACGTATTTTAAATCCCAGGGTCATACCTCTCAACCATACCAAATTCCTTGGTATTTACGAGTTTTGAGGACAAAATCATGAGGTGCCACGAAATTCCATGTGGCCCCTTTAATTCCTGATTTTTTTTTTTTTATTTTTATTTACAATTTTAAATTACGGCTGACATCATCACACATTGCCAGGGTATCTTGCAACGTCATCAACATGCATGGGCATGCATGATGACATCAACTTCGTGAGGCAGTGCCTGACTGACTGCCTGTAGGATTTGGAGACCGGGGTGGGACTGGGCCATACTGAAACCTGCTATAAATTAAAAAAATATTTTTTTAATTATTTTAGTCTGCAATTGTCAAGGGATGAAGGATCATCAATGGGGCTACCACCTTGTCACTTCCTGCAAAATAAGTCAGCTGCAAGCCTTGAGTTGTGCTGCTTCCACCTACATACATTAGAGCACTCCCTAATGATTACCAAATGGTTTACTATGTTTTGTGCTGCAGATTCGGAGTTTTCAGTATTGGAGGAAGCTCAAATTTTAGCCTCCCAGATGAATAAACTGGCTGCAGAGGAGTTGACATTGCACATAATGCAGGTAGCAAGAAAGTTAAATGTTTCCTTTTTATTGCTTTGCGCTTGTTTGTTGGTTGTAATGTGCTGGATCAGAGCCATGCAAAGTTTGTTGAACACTTGCAGGTTTCTTGGGCAATTCCGGTGCATTCATGCAGGTGCGTAGTGAAACATAAAATAATTTCTAGCCCAAGTATGCGTTTTAAATGTGAGAAGCCAGTGTCCCCTCCCACATCATCCATTTGACCATGTCTCATATAAGCACCCTTTCAGAAAAAAAACGTTTTTTTTTTTTTACTCAAGTTTACTTAACCTCAGTGCACAGTGTATCCCTGCAGTTGGGATAAAGAAATCCAAAAAGTCCTCTGTAGCTGTATCTAATATTTGTATGCCAAATGAGCCTTTCCACTGAGATGCACAAAACCTTGTAACTTTAGCCTTGTTTTTTTGTTACAGAGGATTTAACTATTTTTTGCCATGTGATTGGGTTGTGAAAGTTTTTCATCTCATTATAAAGTACATTCTTAAACACTTCAATGTGTTTACATAAGTATGGAGTAGATATTAATTGCAGCTTGCCACTTCTTGGTTTGTGGACATTTCTGTAAGAATGCAATGTGAGAAGTTAATGATTGCCAGCAGGAGGTTTGCAAGCATCAATACAGATTCTAAGAATTTCTGCTTTTGCAATATTGTTTTTTGAAATGAGATGGGCAAATCTTAACTCGAGCACAGAGTTAATGCAAAAAGTTGCTGCTGCTAAGTGTGGTCTGCATTACTTGTACCAGTCATTTATTCATTCCTTGAGATTTGCTTAACCTTCACCCAGTCTATGCAACTGAAATGTGATATGCATGCCTGCAATGCATAAGCTAGTATCTTAAGACCGGAGCTGGATGGGGCTGAGGATGCAGAGTGTCTATATGTTTTTCACTAAATAGGCATGTGTGAAACAGTACTACTAAACCCTAGGACCAGCCTTGAGTACCATGATATTATTTACAGGTGCATTTCTGATGTTTCACAGGAGCCTGCTTAACTGCACATGTGACTGCCCTTGTTGTAATTCTGGGCTAGATTCAATTAAAGTGACATTTATAGGACTCTAAAAGCTTTTTCACAGTTTTGTAAAGACTGGCAGTTGGTGTAGGTATATTAGAAACACTTCATAATTTAAGTGTGAGTTGGGGCTCATGACCTTTCTAATCTCCAGTGGCTAAATGGGGCTGTATTTGGGAGGATGGTGGGGGACTGGACCCAAATGGTCCTTTCTCCCTGGAAACGGAGCTTTCTACCCCTTAAAAGACCTTTGTATCTGTGTTCCTTGTTATGTTTTTTCCCTACCAAAGTTTTTACCTTAAAAGAAATGATACAGCATACCTCTCAATTTCTTAGAGCAAGAAATCTGGACAAAGCCAAAAATAATGGTGGGACAAAGGCCGGAAAATAGGGACAGATTTTAAATATTGCTCCTGTAAACTCAGACAGTTTTGCGTTATATATTTTCTGAGGGATATGAAGTCTGAAATTCAAATGTCTGCCATTATTTAATATTATTTAGGGATTTCAATCTTTATGTTGGTATCCCACAATTCCAATGAAGTGGGTGGGGTTACATTATTATGTATGCAAATGTTATGTTATCAGTACCCCAACTTTTGGCCAGTTGTACCTACTTTTCATGAGCATTTGTCCAGATTTTTGATATTTTCAGATTGAGATGTATGCCCACGGTACAGATGACCCATGTTACCAATGAGAGTACCAGTTCTGCTGAGTATGTAAAGGGTACAGGAACAAGTTATAGGTTTCTCCAGAGCTGCTGTTCTCCCAGATGTGTAAATATATTCCTACAAAAGCTCACTGATTTTCAAAACAGTTTGGTGTTAAGTCACCCTAATAGGTTGGTTTTGGGTAAAATATGAATATAGACAGATAAGGTGTTTCAAAATATTTTTTCTGTACTTTACAGGGATTTGGGTTTGTTCAGGTTACTGTTCTGTGACCCAAGAAATGGGGCATACTTTGACCCTGATACTTGGGGCTTAGGGATGAATATGGAACTGCCACAGTGCAGCAGTTTCTCACTGCAGCACATACACCAAGCTGAAGAACAATGAGCACTACATGGAGAGAGAGAACTGCAGTGGCTTCAAACTACCAAACCAAGCAACATGGAAGTACTCTTTGGGAAGCACAATGGTGGAGAACACTGATGCCTCCATGTGGAAGAGTAATGGCTATGAAGCACCACATAATACACATCATGGAGCACAGTGGAGAGTGCATCAATGACCTGGATTCCTTGTAGGCTATTGTGTAATATTAATAATTCAACCAGGGAAAACAGTGCTGAGAGCACCAAAGTGCCAACTACTTGAAATAACGTGGATCAACATGGTTAGACGTGCAGAAAAAACCTTCAAGGAGGCACACTTAAAAATCCAAATGTCTTTAATAAAAAACAAATAAAAACCACAAACACACTGAACTCTAAACACTTAACTTAATTCACCATGTTTTTTGTCCTTCTGGCATTCAGACTTCCTCAGAAAAGTGAATACTTAATTAACTACCCTTCCTTTTATACCTTCAATCTAATTAACTGGACACGCAATTTCCCTAAGACAATAAACTATTCTAATTACTTACAAATCACATAACCATAAAAACTGTAATTTGACCTTCTATAAATAATGAAAATATATTCATAAACAACAATGCAAAAATATATTAAAAATATATAAGGACTTTATGTGGGTTTAAAACATGCTAGAGAAAATAGTAGGAATCAGTGAAACTTTACTCTCTACTGCCATCTATTGATCAAAATCCTATAATTATGAAACTACTTAAAACTAACTTTTTAATACACTTTAAAAATACTATAAAAAATAAACACTTCTAGTGTAACCTCTTCCAAAAATGTAAATAGAATAAAAAACAGTGCCTAAAAAATTTTAAACTATCAATAAATGAACTAATAGCATAAAAGAGTGACTGATGGAATAACAACCAATCAAAATATAAAATATAACAATAGTACTATCTACAGTCTGTCGCGGTGGTGGTGCTGCGGTAGCGTTGTCGCCTCACAGTAAGATGCTGTCCGGTTCGATTCTCAGCTAGAACATCTTCTGCGTGGAGACATGCGTGAATGGGCATACCTTCGTTGACGGTTGTGTGTCAGGGCTGGTAACTTGGCACATAAAAATCAACTACCAATCATTAGCGGACTGGAGTTCCGCTGTGGCGACCCCTAACCAGGAAAAGTCGAAAGACACAAACAAACTATCTACAGTCTCCTTTCTACAATGTCTCCGTTAGAGGACATGACTTGATTAATATAACAGAAAAACATGAAACTAAATAGATTATTAGATTTGGAGCACACACATGGCTCCAGGTTTAAATGGAGCAGTTAGTATTAAACCTACTTTAAAAGAACTGCAATATAAGGTGAATTAAATCCTGTCACTTTAATTATTAATTAATTCTCAACTGATTTTTAATTGCGATTTATCATGTGATTTTATTTTCTTATATAAAGTCAGTATGTCGTAATTAATGTTTTATGCCAGAAGAAGCTGTGTTTGAAAGTTTTGCACTTGTGTAATAAAGAGTTTTAACCTTGACCGTCTTGGTTCAGGAAGATTTTTACATTAGATCCTGTAGAAGTATTAGAAATATTTCAGAAATTCTATGAAAGTCTGTATAAAGCAGAGAAATATGGAAATCAAGAAAAGGTAAAAATGGAAATGTTTATGGAAGCATTAAATATGCCAAGGCTGGAAGTACAGGAGGCTCAATTACTAACAGGACATGAGGAGATGAGATAAAAACGGTGATGTATAAGCAATCTGGAGGAAAGTCAGCAGGAAGAAATGGTATTCCTGTGGAAGTTTGGAAGCTAGGAGGGGAAAAATGATAAAGATTTGGCCTGTTTTATTTAACAGTATTTTAAGAGGAGGAGAAGTACCAACATCCTGGAAGACAGTGGTGGTAGCTGTAATACATAAAAGGGTAAGGACCCATCAGATCCAGCTTCATATGGGATAATTTCAATACTAAACCATGATTGCAAAGTGTTTATGTCTAAAACAGGTAAAAGAATAGCAAAAGTGATGCCAAAACTGATAGGTATGGATCAGTGTGGTTTTGTGGAGGGGAGGCAAAGATTTGACAGCATTAACAGAACACTAATGATCCAGAGGGAAGCAGAATGTAAGAAAATGCCACTGTTGTTGGTGGGTCTTGATGCAGAGAAAATATTTGACAGAGTAAGCTGGGACTTTATGAGCAGAGCAATGGAAGCATTTGCATTCCTTGCTAAAATTATAAGGTTGATTAGGAGGATATATGAGGGATTGGAGGCAAAAATTAAAGTGGGTGCAGTCTTCTCTGATAATCTTTGCTTGAGCAGATGAACCATGCAAGGGTGTGTTCCCTCTCTCCTGTTTTATTTGCATTATATTTAGAACCATGGGCAAAGAATATAAGATGCTCAGAAATTCAAGGATATAATTGGTATGACATACTGAGGCAGTTTCAGACCTTTTCAGGATACAAAATTAATGAAGCTAAAACAAAGCCAAAAGCAGTAAATTATGTACCTACATACAAACTGGTTCAGCAATATCCATACTTACGGGGACATGACAGAATTACGTATTTAGGAGTATGGATTAAAAATTATTCAAGTATGGCAACTAAGGTTTTGTGGGAAGAGATTAAACAAAAGAAAGCAAGATACAAGCAGTTAAAATGTTTTTAGTCCCTTTTTTATACACAGGTCAGGCATATTTTTATCAACCAGATTAGAAGTTGTGGATAGCAATTAATAAAGAGTTGAAGGATTTTATGTGGGGGGGACGGCTAGATGTAAGTGTGATAAACTTAGTCTTCCAATAGAACAGGGTGGATTGAGATTATCTGATTTGAAGGGGTATTTCACAGCAACACAGTTAAGGCTCCTATACATAGCACAAGCAAAAAACTATAATTCAAAGTGGAAAGAGATGATGATGAAACAGGGTGGAAGCTCAAAAAACAAGGAGAGACTGGGATTTTGGAAGTAGACCTTTAAGGAGAATAACAATAATAATACAAAATATTAAATTCCTAAATTAGCAGAAAGTATTCTAAGAACTAACCAACATGGGAATGTGAAAAGGAGATTCTGCCGATGCAGATGATTGAATTAGTGATACAGACAATAGGCAATAGGATGCTGGAATTTATTGGAGAAAACTGGCAAAGGAACAAAGGCATTGGGAGCAAATAACTAGAGAGGGAAAGGTGATAGAATGGGAAGATGCCAAGAACTTATCTGGACTCCAGGTTAGAAACTACCTTCCCTATTAAGGATTGATATCAGAGTATAGGCAAAGAGAAAGAAATAGGGAAGGGTCCTAAATGAAAGACCAGCACTGGTAATATCTTTAGTAAAATCTAGAAAAGAAGTTGCTGTTAAGAAAAGAATAGTTAGTAGAACATATAAAATATTGCATGATAAGTATAAGAATCAATCAGAGGAGGTTAGAAAGAATTGGGAAGAGAGACTGGATAAGCAATTCAGAAAGAAACAATGTGGGGATATATGTATGTCTACCAAATATGCAATAAAGTCTAGAAGATTTAGAATATTTGCTTGAAGTGTTTACATAGGTATTTTTATACCCCAAGTAGACTTCAAAGAATTTTTCCTCAGGTAGACAGCAAATGTTGGAGGTGTGATGGGGAAGAAAGAGGAAACTGGGAACATATTTTCTAGGAGTTGAATGAGTTGGCAGACTGTAAAGATTCCCTACAGAATGCTCTGTTGGAGATGCTCAGTGAGTAAATTGGTGTAACTAAGGAAATGATTTTCTTGAGCTATGACTGCTGAGACTTATTATGGTGGCTGCCAAAAAAGCAATTTCTAGAAAATGGAAATAAAAGTCTAAAACAACTTTACTAGAAGTAGCGAATATAGTAACAGATATAAACAACTGGAACTGTGATCTTTAAAAAAGGGTAGGAGCAAATTACGCAGGAAAGATGGGAAGTGTGGGATTAATACATGCAGAGGAGGAACACAGTTTAAAAGAAGGCAGGATTTCATTGAGCTATGTAATGACTGACAAAGACTGGATATATTATAAATGAGATATAATGCTTCCAGCTACAATTGTGTTGGCATGATTTGTAATGTACAATGTTTGCAACTGAGATTGTGTCGGTATGATTTATTTTTATTTATATAAATGTAAGATTGTCTATGTCATACATGATAATTTAATAAAGATGTTTCTTGTTTAAAAAAAAAAGCAAAGAAGTTGAGAGGTGTGAAACAATCATCCGTTGGGAGTACCTTATTTTGGCAGACAACAAAAGGTCACTTAAAATGTACATCTTGCTTATTTAGATGTCAATAACATCATCCATCACTTACCACAACATTATAAATACTGTTTCTGTGTTCTACTATTTACTGTCTTACTGTCTTTTAACTTGTTTTATATGAAAGTATGTTTTCATCAGTTTTATACTGTTAATTGCACTGTGCTTAGTTCTATAAACACATTAATGGAAGTGAAGTTGAAGTCTGTTAGAGACATTGATTCACTAAACAGAAAGCTACTGAAGGATATGGCACTCATTTTAACATCCCTGACTTCTTAATATGTTACCTGGTTTAGTGTCCAAAGTTTTCAGTTTTGCCAACTTCTTGACTTTAACTTGCTTTGGTAGATCACCTACAAAGAAACAGGCAAACAGGAATGTCACACTATGAATAATCCACAATGACAATCACATTTACGTTCATATGCAGGAAATCTCATTTGGATGACATGGGAAGTGGTATGCCGTCATTTATTAATTAGTACAATCTGTCTACAGCACTGTGAACAAATGCTCTCAACTGATAAGTCACCTGTCAGTAAATATGCTGCATGACCTTTCTATTCAAGATTCTGAATTCAAAGATAATCTTCAATTATTTCCTGCTGTGGATTCACAGCAGGCTAAACAAATGTCAGCATTAGGGCTGTCAGGCCACATTTCCTGGTCTCAGAATGCACCTACAACATGCAGAGGAGTAACAGAAGAACTGAACTTCACAGCAGTTTGTGATTTTTCATTACTCATTAAAACATATTCTGTAAGCACCGCTAAGTTAGTTTCATAGAAAGGTTCAGAGCAACTTAATTGCTCACAAACACTTTTATAATATCCATATAACCAAACTGCATCGCAGTGGTAACCAAGTCGGTCTTTAATTCCGTCTCAGTTTCTTTCTCTTCGCAGTGCTCTTTTATAACATTCACAGAACATTACACTGAGCTGTAAACTTTCAATATTTCCCTTTCATATGCTCAACACAGGCATATTACAAGCATTCTTCAGGATGCAAGAAAGAGAATATGTTCAGCTCTTGGACAAAGGCAATTTCACATACAGCCTGCATGTCTAATATCATACTTTGGAAAATGAAAAGTAAAAGCGATCTCGATTGGAATTCACAACAATGTCAATACAGGCCTTTGAAGAATGTGTGCTAAATATCACATTGTCATGGTATGGTATTTTTTTAAATCTATTTCTGTTCCATCTAGTTCTCTTTTCCAGCCACTCTACTTATCCATTTACTCCCCCTGGAATGAGACCTATGCCTCATTCATTCATTGGGGAAAAGGGGTAAGAAGATCAAGAGTGGGGTCATTACCAATAAGAAGGAATGATGTTTTACCTTTAAACCCTTTCTCCACTGTACATGGTTGGTAACATGGTCAGGGTTAGAAATGGGCATCAGCGAGGATTTGTCACTCACTTCCATGAGTGACATAATCCCTAAAGAATGCCCCCCCCCCAAAGCTAGTGTACCAGTGTTTCACAGTCTCCACCAATGACTAACACAAAATTGTTCACCCTGACCAACACCCCTACACCTTCCTCCAAAGACAGAGAATATGCCTAAGCTGCATCTCTCCTCCCCCATGCCAGCACCAACAAGTACCTAAGCTAACAGTCACAGCATCACCATCATCTACTATTTACTAAATGGGGTCGGGCTCTCACACCAACTGTTAACATTTCTCGCAATTCAATACCGCTCTCCTACCTTCTTCAACAATCACTTCAGCTTGTCACAGGTCTTCCCTCACACAACATAGCCATCTCTTTGTTGGACACCCTCATTTCTTTGGGCTTTCTTCCTCTGTCCCACATCTTCTTCACCAGATTGTCTTCTGTTTCCCTGCATATGTGCCCAAACTACTGTAATCTGTTGTCTTTGACCTTCTCAAGCTACTTGTACAATACAAGCTACTTGTGCTTCTGATCTGTTGCCCTCATTTCTTAGCCTGCTCCACAGTGTGTATCCGACCACCCATCTCAGGTACTTTGTTTACAAAACCTCTAGATTAATCAACTGTTCTGCCTTCTGTGTCAAGATCTCTGTTCCATACAGTAGTACTGGTCACACCACTGTTTTGTACACCTTACTTTTCAGCTTCTTTGACATTTTCTATCACACTCTACCCCTGAGACTCTGTGCCAACTAGCTGCAGACCCTCTGATTCTAGTTTTGACGACCTCACTCTTACCTCCTTTCAACGACCCCTCCCATATACCTGAAGATGTTAACCTGTTCCACTATTTTCCTTTCTATCTCAATTTTCAGCTTCTTCTGATTCCCCCCCATTTGCCACCATTACAACTGTCTATACCTAAACCATGCTCATTTTCATCCTTTGTACTTTCAGATTTGCATTCCTTTTCCTATCATTTGCTGAAGTTCCTGCTCAGAGCCTGCCTACATTACCATGTCATCTGCATATAGCAGCATTGTTGATCCATCTCCTCTGACCTGTTTGCTAATGTAGTCCATCACCAGTATGTACACCAGTTAGCCCAAAGCCGAATCCTTATGCATACCCATTCCCGTTGGGAACCCTTCTAATAGTCCAAACACTGTTTGTACTGGTGTCACTGGGTCCTTTTACATTCTATCAATGTTTATGGGACTTTAAAACCACTGCAAGATTGCCAATATCAGCTTTCTTGGAACCTTGTCATACGTTTCCCCAAGTCTAAGAATACCCAGTTGGACTCATTCCTCATCTCTAGCTTCTTCTCATCTACTGCAAACATCCGGTCAGTTATGCTGCATCCTGATCTGAATATGAAATGCTCGTTTCCCATCTTACTTTTTACCACTTTGCATATTCGTTTATCACCTTCTCCAGAATTTTCATGCAATATGACAGGAGCTTGATACCTAATATACTGCCCACAGTTGTGAATGTTCTCTTTGTTCTTGTATACTTGCAGGAGAATGCTTATTCTCCAGTCATCAGGGATTCACTTTTTTATCCATACTGCTATGAGTACCCTCAACAACCATATCACCCCCTAGCTCCCCCCAAATTTGATCATACCTGCTGTGACCTCATCGAAGTCGGCTGTTTTCCTTGACTTAATGTTTCTTAGTGCTATTCTCACTTCATCTGGGGTAGCCTCTTCTTCTTTCATCATAGTCTGTGCATGGAGCAATACAGCTTCTGTGGGTTTTTATTCATGCAGAAGCTGATGAAGTACTCTTTCCATCTGCTTTTGATGTTCTGCCTAGTAGATTGTTGCCTGGAATCTCTTATGAAGGGTGTCTTTTGTCATGCAACCTGTGTTTCTTTGTGCCATGTGCTAAGTCACTTTCCTGAAGCTGGTAGAGTGTCACTGATGCCTTTTTCTTTGCACCTGAAACTGCTCTCTTAGCCTCTTTGTTAGCCAGCAAGTACTCCTTCCTAGCCTGGTTCATTTTTTTCTATCTCACACTTTTTTTCTGCACTCTTTCTTTCTTTCTTCTGAAGAATACTGATCTTCTGCATTCCACCACCAGCTTTTCTTATGCACCTTATTTCCATAGCTGGTTCGGTCATACATCTGTTCTATAGCCCTCACACATGCTGTTTTGGGGGACTGCCATTCATCTTCAACTCCACCTATTTCCTCCTCTTCACAGATTCACAGATTGTTACTAGGCTAACAACCCGGGGGAGGTTCTATGCCTAGCCAATTTTTCCCAAAAGAATAACAATGTCTTGCTTCTGAATAGGACACTGAAAGCCAGGCATTTATAAGCTACATCTCTACATAAGGGAGATGGGTGCCAGGCCTGGTGTCAATTTCCTATTCCCATCCACTGGTCTAGATTGCATATAAACTGAGTAACACATGAATTCAGCTTCACATGGATGGGAAGCCTGTTCCACAGGAGGGGCAGTCTCTGGAAAACACTTCGGTCTCTCCAGCATGTTCTGTTTAAGTCACAGACAAAATTCAGGTCCTTAGACACTGTATTTCTGGTATTTGTTGACTTAGGAATATGTAGGAGATTCATAAGTGTGGAGTTTGTGGATACCCTGTAAGCCAGGCACAGATCACCCCTCAGCAATCTATAGGAGACTAAGTACAGGGAAAAGGACTTTGAGGTATTCTGCTTAAGACAGTTTTGTCATGCTTTATACTCTTTTTGTAAGAAGCCTCTGAAGTCGCTCTAGTTGCTGCATATGTCTGGTCAGGTACATACCAAAGGGAGCAACTTATTCTATGATTGGTCTGATAAGGCAGGAGTACAGCGGGATAATGACCTCTTTATTCCTAGACAACATGGCCTTATTTATATGTTGCAAAACTTAAAAGGATTTCCTCACCACTGTGGCACCATGGTGGTCAAAGGTAAGGCTACTGTCTATATGCGTACCCAGATCCCTGACCACTGGGTCAACTCTTAGGGTTGTATTGTCAACATGGTAATTAGCTGGGATGATTGACTTCCCAAAGGGTACAATTATGCATTTCTTAGTAGTGATACATTTCTTAGCTGTATGTCACCCATTGGATATCCAACTGGCTCACAGACATTACCCAGGAAGTTAGAAATGGGGAGTCCACCTCTACAAAGAAGCCAGTCACAAGTAGAATCCCACAAGGATAAGTCCATGGGCCGCTCCTTTTTGGCATTTACTTCTCAGAAGTCAAGGCCAATGTCAATAAGGTCTCTGGCTGAATAAATTTCCAGATGATTGCAAATTAAGAGCTGTCACTGAATCTCACACCGACACAAATCTTCTCCAGGAGGGGCTGACACAGACAAACAACTGGTGAGAGAGTCATGCACTAAAACTAAATGCCAAGAAATGCATATTATCCTTTGGGAAGTCATCCATTCCCTGGTAACTAACATATTGACAACACACCCCTTAGAGTTGACCAAGTAGTCAGGGACATAGGGACACATATAGATAGTAATCTAGCCTTTGATCATCACAGTGTGAGGAAATCATTCTATGTTGCACTTGTAAACAAAAGTATGGCATCTAAGTCCAAAGAAGTCATTGTTCCACTGTATTTGGCATTCATAAGACCGATCATTGAGTACAATGCACCCTTTGGTATGTACCTAACCAGGCATATCCAACAACTGGAACGTCCACAGTGGTTCCTCACTAAAAGAATACAGGGCATAAGTTATACTTCCTATGCAGACCGCCTCAAGGGTCTATCCCTGTATTCTGTCTCCTAGAGGCTTTTGAGGGGAGATTTATGCCTGGCATACAGGGCATTGTCAGACCAAACTCTGATGGTCCCCCTGCATATCCACAAAACAAACAGTACCAGACTTACCCATTTTAAGACTTAAACCTTGCCTGTAATACAAATAGGACCTGCTGGAGAGATAGGTATGTATCCCAGAGACTACCCCATCTATGGAACACGATCCCTATCCATGTGAAGCAGAGTTCTTCCCTAATCTAAATCAAGTGCAACTTGGATAATTGGATGGGAAACTGGAAATTCATCCCTGGTTTGTCACCTATGTCTCTGATGCAAACAGGTAACCTGTAAATGGTTCATCTCCCAGGCCCATACTTACACTTATCAAGGGTATCAGAACTCGTCAGAGATTTGGGATGCATGGTTAGAGTTAAAAATGCCCTTGTGGTCATTAGCCTAGTAAATACCTATGAACCTATGTGAGTACATGGTTTGGCACCATTTGTTAGTCAGAGATAGACCTTCTTGAAGAATGTTAATCGCTGCAGGTGAGCTGATGATAGCCACAGCTTGCAATTATCTGCAAACTTAGTCATAAATCTTCAGTATTTGCTTCCATTTCATAAAAATGCATGCCACAAAGGAGCAGGCCCACTATGGAGCCCTGGGGGATTCCACTAGTGACTGGCCTCTTGGTGAAGGTCACCTATTTTGACCTCCTGGGTCCTATCAGTGAGTCAGTTGGCTATCCAGTAGGTGATAAAAGGGTTTATGCCTAAATTAGTGAGCTTGTCTATAATGCCTGAGTGGGGTATTTTATCAAAATATTTGGCCAGGTCAAGGTAAGCCGTGTGCACAGTCTCACCTTCATCCAATGCTTTGGTGAACCTGTCAAAAAAGTCCACTAGAGTTAACAGGCATGACCTTCCCTTAACAAAGCCTAACTGTGATTGGTCCAGTGTCTACAGGTTACCTATGTCCTCATTTATCATGTCCATGATGATTTTTTCCATGGCCTTACATATGAGGTTGGTAAGACTTATGGGCCTGTAGTTATCCAGATCAGCTGTTGGACCTCCTTTGTGCAGGGAAAGAATGTAGCCATCTTCCATTGCTTGGCACAAAACATGATTGAAGGCTCCAGCTGAAAAGGAATTCAAGTAGACCAGAGAGGTCATGTTTCATGCTATTTATTAAACATCCCAGGATGTTATCGGGGCCCATCGATGTAATGTTTTGGGCCTTAGAACATGCATTGATGACCTGTTCCCTAATAATGGTTGAGGGGATTGTGGTATGCATTATTTCCATTGGACTATCATGGGGGGAGAAATCTGAGCTGAACCTGTCAGCCAAAAGGTTGGCAATGGCCTCTGGTCAGTGTGTTCAGTAAGTTATGTGCATTGTTGCGTATTTCTCCTGAGATTATGGACATAGCTGCAGAAAGCTTTGTGTTTGTCCTTTGCCAGAGAATCTTTTTTTTTTCTTCAAATTTAGCCTTTGAAGTATTAATTCACCCTCTCAGCTGCCTGTTTAGATTAGTCAGGGAGTATTTTAGTATGTATGCCTTTGTTACGCCTATGCTTGGCCATGAATTTTTTTCTTTTGTTGTAATACTGATTGATATTGTCATTCTAACAGAGTGCTTGCCTTTTGAGTTTGTCTTATTCATAATATCAGTGGGCACAGCTCACTCTATACTACTATCAATATGGCTGTACAGAGATTTTGTAAACAGATCAGCATATGGTATGCTGTTTACTGGGTTTGGAGGTGCTTGGAATTTAGCCAAGGTGTTGCTTAGTAGACAGAGGCTAGCCTTGGAATAGTTCCTAAAGGTTTTTGGTTTCGTTGGATAACATGATTTAATTTTTATTTCAAGTAATATTGCCTTATGGTCAGATCTGATAAGAATGGTATGCTGGGATTGGTGGTAATATAAATTGAAAAAATATTACACCCTTATATTGGATACCCGGGACAGGCAGTAAAACAGTTAAGAAATATCTAGATATTTCCAGGGCAGAAATTTTGCTAGCTGGTGATTTCAACTGAATTCTATCAGACAAAGACACTACTAATGCTAAACATTTCAAAGCATCTTCTGTAGCAAACCCCCTAAATTATTACATCAACATAATGAATATGAGGGGTTCAGCTGACCTAAAATTACCGTCCTTATTTAAATATACTCACAATTCTTACAGATTTGGGACTCAGACCAATATTGACAAAGTTTTGTATCTGACACTCTATATTCCAAAATAGAAGTGCTGATTGTTTCATGTCCCTTGTCTGACCATAATGCAATTACATTTAAAATAACTTTAAGCCCAAATAATTACATTTTTTATCAAAGAATCCCAACATATATAACCAAAGTAAAAAGCTTTCATGAATGTTTTTTAAGAAAGACTAATCAGTTTATAGACCTTAACAACAATGGCGAGGTTACCGACACGATACTGTGGGATACACCAAAGGTCTATTTATATGGTAAAGTTAAAAACTGGTATATCTCTAAAAGAAAAGAATGGGACAATGAGTTAAATGTTATACAAGCTGAAACTGATAAATTAGAATTAAATCTAATGACAAAACAGTAAACATGTAGTTGAAAAACCTAAATAATAAATATCTAGACACACTACAACACAAGATTTACATTAATTTAGAAAAATCAAACTACAGTTGTACTCAATAAACCGCAAATGTCTGCATAAGATAAACATTAGATCAAATAACATGGATAAAATAAATCATATAAAGGAGATTGTCTATAAGGAAAGAAATAAAACTATTAAAGCAACAGACTTGAATGATATACTGAGATGTTTTAGCAATTATGACTACGAAATAAATAAAGCAAGGATGGTAAATAAGGGTCTATATTAGAACACCGAACATTCAAAATATCGAGTTTTTCTAATATCGAACCCTAGCAATCGAAAATTCAAAACATCGAACATTCAGAACAGCGAAATTTTTCCTAGGGAAAAAAATTTGCTATTCCAAAACACATACACACAACACAAGTACACTAAACAAACAGCAATCCACACACATATACCTAAACTCTTACATCTAACCCTACACTAAACTATACATACACCACTAACTATCCACTTACCTTAACCCAAACCCTAACCCTAAGGTCCGTCACTATTGCACAGTCACCTCACTTGCGCCCTAACCCTAACTCACCTACCCCGCCCTAATCCTCACGTCCACACAATCACACACTTACCTGACCCATGCCCTAACCCTAACTCACCTAACCCGCCCTAACCCTCATGTCCACACAATCGCACACTTACCTGAACCCGACCCGTAACTTTCCACCAGAGTGCTGAAAATACCGAAGCAACAGAAACAAACAACCAAATTCTTTCCCTAGGAAAAAATTTGCTTTCTGTTTCTTCACTGAAAACGGGTCGATATCAGAACACTCGACATTATGAATGTTAGGTGTTCTAACACAGACCCGGTAAATAAGTACTGTGGACTGCTCATCCTGGGGGAGGGAATGGCAGCTTCTGGCCAGCTCACCTACCATTTCAGTGCTAGACACAGGCCTTAAGAATGGAGCTGATGCATTGGAGGATATGAACAGTTGCTACTCAAACCAGTGATAGAAGCTCTTGTCCATGCAAGCAAAGAAGTGCACATGCACAGGGCAGAGTGGCATTAGGGCCATGCCTCATATAATTCCTGTTCAAAGGGGCAAATCGAAAAAAATACCATGGGGTCCCTGTCTGGGTGAAAAGTCAGACTTACCTTGATTATGGGTGGACAACACCAGCAGAGTGAGCTGATGGCCAGGTGTGAGAAGGGATGAGAGGAAACCATCAGGATTGCTGGAAGATGGTTCCTCTGCATGGTTAGTGCAGGGACATATGGGCTGAGTTTGACTGCAGGAAGACTGATGGAGCAGGAATGGGGCAAAAAGCATCCATAAAAAATCTTGACTCCTATGCATTCCAGCTAGAATGCACTAAAATGTCAATTCTGTAGTTTCAAAATCCAACATAAACTATGCTTACAGCATTATTGTTTTTAGACATACTTCTAGCAAAACTTCAAACTCGCAATATTATAAGAGACAGGGAAGTACAGCTGGGAGGGAACCATTCCACGGTGTCTGCTTGTGTAAGACACTAAAACTTTTAAGTCAGTGCATCTCCTTCCTTGAAATGTAGCAAATTTTGAGTGATTACAGTTATGGAAGGGTTTGTGAGTCCTCCTTCTGTATGTAAGATATGAGAAAAAAAAACTTCATTCATGGTGAATTCACTGAAATACATTTTTGGAACTCTGACAATTTCAGACCTCACTAGATCAATCTTCCAATGACAGAAATATATTCCTTACATGCCCTCCATGCACAAATCAAAGGAACTGTGCAAACAACCCATGAAAGTTAGCATTTTAAGTGAGCTAAGAAATCACTTTGTGAAATATTCTGTCCAAGATTTAGAAACAAGAGCTGAGAAGCCATGGAGGTACAACTATATCACAATGTGTTATTAATTTAAGAGTCACTATTAGTAAGATGTAATCTATCTGGTGTCTGTTTGTCTATCTATCCTTTATTGACTGGGTTAATACCACTGATATTGTGGCCTCTTTTAAGAGGAGACCCAAGGTTGTATTGCTTCTAGGGGAAATCTGGTAGGGAATCAGGGTATTTTTCCAACTCTTTTCGATAGGTACCATGGGATCTTCTGCAGCCAACTGAGCTAACACCAACTCAAGCAGATGGAACCTTAGTTTAACGTCTCACCTAAAGGATGGTACACTCAGGAGTGCAGCCCCCCAATGCTCCACTGCTGTGTTGACAATCCAATCACTCAGAGTGGGACTACAACCCACAGCCTTCTGGTCTTCTAGCACAAAAGGCAAGTGTGCTAACTGTTGCACTACTAACACTGAAAGAAAAAAAAACAGTGTACACAGTTTAGCTTCGGCCCACCTAAATCTGCATCTTTTCCTACATTTTCTTCCAACTTCACCATTAAAACCACAGCTAAATTACATTCCACAGTTCAATGGAATACGTTATTCTAAAGATCAACAACCCTTTCAATGAAATAAGGTTTCCTCAAAATGTGTTCCCCAACACAAACAGTTCACGTATCTTTATTCTTCAGCTCAATCCATGAGGTGCAGTTGTATCCCACAATACACACCATCCAGCATTCTATGGGCTTGGATCATCTCTCCTTATCCATTCCAAACTTTTTATACAGAGTTTTTGAATATATAACGTGTAGTTTAGTATTTTGTATGTACTGTATAGTCTGAGTGCCAGAGGTGATGTGCTATCCTATGTTTTGCCATCTTCCTGTATTTTGAATACCAAATGCTAGACGGTGTTAGAAGCAATCACAAATAAGTCACTTCAACTTTCATTTGAAGACTTGTGCAATTACAGGTACCTGAAAACCTTTCTTTCCACTGTAATTTGTATAAAATCTGAAAACTATGGATCCAGAAATTCAGTTTAATCTTGACTGAGAACAGTTTATCAGAGAAGTCTGAAAAACACATTGAAATGCCTTTAGATCACACAGAAGGAATCTCTAAAACTTTATAATGTCTTGAGTTTTGATAAAGAGAAATTATTGATGGGGCAAATCATGAGCTTCAAAGTTACTAAGAGCTATGGAAGAATCTGCCTTTTTGCTTCATTACTGCATAAGGTCCCACTGAGTCTACAAATGTGTACATAAGAGAATAAAAAAAAACACTGTGCTAAATACTAAGTTTGGTGAGTTACATGATTATTTGTACAGACAAGATCATGTGTAGTATCGCATCCAAAATGATCAGATCTGGGATGATCATTGAGAGTACCAAATTTAACTTTTAGTAAAGTGACTGATGTGTACAAAGCAAGTGAAATGACCTTCATACACCGATGCTGATCAATAGCATGTGTCGCTCGTCCAGTCAGGATAAAATAGAAGAGTCTTTCTGGGTTCTGTTCAAGCATCTTTATTATGTACAAACATATCAGGATTGAGGCTTAATAACTTTAACTTAGATAAACGTATAAAGAAACTAGCTATTACACTCACACATGTTCACTCTCTGGCTGCATTCACAAAATGGCACTGAAGCTAGCATGTGCCTGCTATTTATATATGCACATGCTGACCTTGAAACACTTCTTAAAGGTACAACATACACACTATTCTACATCCTCCCTCTTTGAGGAAATAAGTCATGCATTGTTGACGACATTAATTGACATGCAATCAATACAAATAATTTTTTGACATGCAATCATACAGAACTAAGAATATATAAACAATTATGTCCAGGTTGTTGTGTAATTTGACATAGAAATTAGAATCAGGTCTAGTGTCTCCCCATTAGCATACAAAACACATCATCCAAAGCCTCCTTTATAAACCTCATTAGGCAACATCTCAAGTAAAGTTGGCAGTGCCATGATTGCTGCCCAGGCTAGTGAAAGCGGATAAAGTACACATACTAAACCTAGAGTACTTGATAATAGTTTTCACTCTTACTCACAAACACTGGCTAATCTACAATGTATGTACTGTACCGGTGTACTATGTATGTATTCTACCTATGTTCCAAATTTCAGCTGTACACCACAAATCTATTAATTACCTTTATTTTTAAATTAATATTTTTTGTTTGTTCTCTCCACTGTAACTGTTGATGTGCCGCATACCACTGTAAAAACATGTCTTTCGTAATTTGTGTGTATACTGATCATGTCTAACTAAATGTATCTGTAATTTTTCTTTGTGGAAATTTTTCCCCGGGCCTCTGCTGAAAAAGGGCCTTTTCGGCTCAGTCAGACACCCCTGGTTAAAAAATGTAAAATAAATAAATAAAGAGTAACTGGGACTGTCTTTGCTGAATGTTTAACTTTACGGACATCAGGAACATCATCAGGAATTGAAGTAGAAGTTAAGACGTTCTGCAACAGGAACATTGTCTGGATTGCTCTGAGATCTAGAGTCTGTATCACAAGAACAATGCTGCAATATCGATTCCGGTACAGGAAGATGTCTGCGATTTCTCCTGTACTCCACACCTTCAGATTCTATGCAGTGATGGCGAACCTATAACATGCATGGCAAAGGTGACACACATCACAACGTTTTGGGTGACACACCAGAGATCACCAACAACTGAGTTATAAAAGACATTGCTTTTGCATTCATTGTTCATGTGAATTGCACTGAATTATTTTGTGCAAGGAGCTTTTGACACTCCAAACCCAAAAGGTTCACCATCAAAGCAAAGTAGGTTCTCAGCTCGGTACATATACCTGTTACTTGACCAATCCGGGTGAAACGTTTCGCCGTTTCTATACTCAGTGTCTCTCCTTTTTTCAATGGACGAAGAAATCTGCTCGATTTATCATAAAACGGACTTCTAGAAAGAACGCTTTTTGAATAACTGGGCTCTAACTGTCCTGTTGTTCTTAGCTTTAGGCCCCAACAAACTGGAACTAATAGCCAGTGTTGTTCTGGTTTGCCTAGATAGAAGTCTCTGAGCAAGCGAGACAACTACATCATCACAGGGTATGTTTCTGAGATTAAGTAAATTCAAAAAGACATAGGTATTATACAGCTTTGACCTCTCAAGTAATCACTTTGCACTCTGTACTGCACGTTCAGCTAGTCTATTTGACTGTGGATACTCTGGATTACTAGTAATATGTACAAAGTCCCATTCTTTTGCAAATTTCTGAAACAAGTGACTGGCAAATTGGGTACCACTGTCAGAAATAACTTTGTGTGGACTACAATGGACTGAGAAATGACGTTTTAACTTGGCAATAACAGCAGTGGACGTTAGGTTAGGTAGTAAATCAATCTCAAACCAGTTCGAATAAGAGTCTGCCAACACTAAGTAATGCTGATTGTTCCACTGGAATATTTCAGTGGCTACTGTTGACCAAGTGGTTCTTTTTGCAAATGTGGTTTAGTAGTACTGCATAATGAACCACAGAAATATTCCAAGATTCAGAAGCAAGGCAGTCACGTAATAACGTTTTTATTTTCTGTTGCACTCCCCAACTCTTTATACTTGCAAAACCAGTTAAATACAAGTTATAAAACAATGTAAGCGCTTTTGTTCCTTAAAATAATATCAGGAACTTCATCAGACAAATGTAAAATCCCATTAACTAAATTTAAATGTTTTTTCACCACATACGTAAAATGGATCCTCCAGAATCAACCAATTAACATCACAGTACCAACCACACCCCCAACAATATGGGTGTGTTAGAACCATTAAATTCATTATGTTTATACAATCCACCATATAATTTATTATAAAAACTTTCTTTTTTATCTCCTTAATGCCTTTATTTTTAAAAGGCACTTAATATTCACGGCTTCATTTAAACCTGGCCATCTATGCACATTTAAATGCATTTGCCATTCTAACTCGGCTTTTTCAAGCAGCAATGGCCAGGCTCCACCCCTAGCGGAAATTTTTAATTTTTCTAAAATAATACATTTAAATTTATGGCCTATATTAGTGGTACAGTGTTTTGCTAAAGCACTGGTTTCTTTTGAAAACCTGATGTTACTAAGATGTTTACCAATCTTATTTTTTAACTTTCGTTCCGTTTTGCCTATATAGAAACATGGGCTACTGGAACATATTGCACAGTATACCACTTTTTCTGCATTACAGAATAATTTGTCATAAATTTTTATTTTATAATTGTTGATCTTAAATTCACTGCCTTCTAGGATATAAGAAGAATAGACACAAGTTCTGCATTTATACATTACAATCTAGTTTCAGCACAGTAGTGTAAAGTAGTTTAGACACTTTCTCCCAGCCGAACAAAATGACCTGAAGTATTCTTCCAGGTCAAGACTTCATGGCAATGGAGTGATTCTTGTTGCGTCTTACTCCATTTGTGTGTTTATGTTATGGTTCATGGAGACTCTTTACGTAAAATAAGTTAGCTTCTGGTAGATAGAACAACAAAAAGTAGTGGAGTCTGAAGTTTGTAGAGCTCACACTCGGTAATCACGCACACACACATACACAAACACGCACACACACGCACGCACACACACACACACACACACACACACACACACACACACACACACACACACACACACACACACACACACACACACACACACACACACACACACACACACACACACACACACCTACCTAAAATAATTGCCCAGCCCGATACGATTTAAAATACATTGAAACGATGAGCAGCATGGCTCAGATAAACCAGCAGCTAAATAAAAATATATTGAAACGAGCAGCACACAACCAGCAGCTAAAGTAAGACATTGAAATGCACACCTCATTTAAAATAAATTGAAATGGCTCAGGGTTCAGATAAAATAAAATAAATTGAAACGAGCAGCAGCTACACTTGCCCAGATGATATGAGCACTTAAAAGAAACTGCAGCAGCAAAAGAAACGAGTAGCACACCTCATTTAAAATACACTGAAACAGGTCAGGTCAGGGCTCAGATAAAATAAATTGAAACCAGCAGTACACGCAGCCTCAAGTACACATTCAGATTAAATTGAAACGAGCAGCAGGCAGCAAAACTGAAACAGCCCACAGAGAGAAATGGCCCAGCAGCAGATAAACTTTGTACACATAATGGCCCAACAATAGCAGGTAAAATGGTAATGCCCAAAGAGATAAGCTGAAATGGCTGAAGAACAATGAATGTTCTTACCTGGAGGCTGGGACATGATGTGGGTGGACTCTGCAAAAGGTATATGCACATGATCCATCTCCCCCACCATTGCTGTTCATATTTTTCTATTCCCTCCAGTCCAACAGGCAGTAGCTGATGTCATCACGCACACCCCTGTAGGCTGGTGATGTGTGGTAACATCAGCAATACATTTAAAGTGGTAAATTGTTTTTAAAAAAAGTCTATGAAATTCGGAAATTAAGGGGGCCAGTCGGGAATTCGTGGCACCCCAATACTTTACCCTCAAAACCGGTAAAAACCAAGGAATTCGGTACGGTTGAGAGGTATGATGACTACTAAAAGTAGAGATAAATGCGCAACCTAGATTTTTTTGTGCATTCATTAAGACAGGTGGAACTATTTACATGTTCTTCACCTGATAAATGAATATGGTCACAAGCAATATTACTTAAGGTATTATTATGGCCCTCAATATTAGACCCATTCATTACTTTACTACCCAAAATTGGGTTAAAGTGCCCTTTTGCCCTTTTATTTATTACTTCGTCTCTTAAACTGTCAACCATTTCTACTGGGTATTATTATTTTAAGGAACAAAAGTGCTTACATTGTTTTATAACTTGTATTTAACTGGTTTTACAAGTATAGAGAGTTGTGGAGTGTAACGGAAAATAAAAACGTTATTACGTGACTGCCTTGCTTCTGAATCTTGGAATTTTTCTGGGGTTTGTTTTGGTGTATTTGTAGTAGTTGAGGAGTTTTTTTGGTGTTCTAGTTCAGAAGCTAATGGAGTCTACACAAGTTCGTTCATCCCAAACCTTGGAGGAGTTGATTGTGGACCTTACAGTGCTAATACAGCAACTAACAAAAAGGATGGAGAGAACAGAACAGCTGACATTGTCGCAGTTGTCCACACATGAGTATAGGAGCAGTCAACACCAGGATTTACCAACTGTCAGAAAAATATTCATTTTGTATATGTCTAATGCTTATTAGAAGCTAAAAGGGTTAACACATTTTCATTCTATTTTATGTACAAGCTTAATTCTGTATGAAATTATAAGATGATTTTTCAAACCACAGTATGCTTTCTGAAACTGCAAGATGCACCCTGACTTAGTATTTGCTAGCACAGCAAAATTCATGTTTATGCCTTTTGAAAATGTACTGAGAAGCAGGTGATTATCTGCTAGGTCAGGAAAATGTATGAATAGTGTATGAATAGAACAATAATGTTTTCTTTCTCATGATTGAATATGAACAATCAGCTCTGTTCGTGTTATGAGAACATGCACAGCTGCGGAAAAGAAGAGATACATGAAACAAAAGACTGCTTGAAGAATCTGTACTTGCTTTGTGCTCGAATTAGCTATAGTACCTTGAATGGTAACATAACATAGTGGGAAGTTGTATCTAACCGGTGGTCACCAAGGCCACATTTTTCTTAGGAAGTTTTCATAAAATTGATAGTGCAAGCAGAAAATCATGGACAAACAGCTGCTATGTAATGATGATGTTAAAACTTATGATCTGTTACGTCAGCTTGGTAGGCAATGTCTTATTAGAAAATGTATAAAAATGTCTGTACTTCCTGATTCTAGTTAGACAAACTCTGTATTAGCACGTTTTTGTCTCCTTGCTGCAAGATTAAAGTGCCTTAACCTGAACCTACTGTGTATTGATCATTTTTAAAGTTTATTTTTCCTATGACAGATTGGTCCTTCGAGCCGGAAATCTCTCGCTCTAGCTCAGGTCAGATGGGCCCGGTGGCATGAAACCGTACGGGGAAGAGAACACATTGGTTCTTCTGCTCTGAAAAGACCTCCGACTGAATTGTCGTTCAAAAGAGGCCAGCCACTGTTTCTGATCTGCGACTGGAGGACGAGTCAACAGTTCCGGTGAGACGATCAATCACGGAGGCTCAGGTAAGGAGGAATTTACCTTTTCTTTGTTTCAGATCAGGGACTTGTTACAGTATTTGTTTTTGTCAGGGAGATTTTATATAAATCAGGGACAAAAAAGATTGCTGTCTTGTCATAGATCAGGGAAACAGGATATGTAGGCAGTTATTCTAGATAAACTGTGAAAAAGAGAAAATCGTGGTACCACGTGATAAGAAGGGTTACGTAACAATTTCTAACTAAGTTAAAACAATATGGGAAATAAGTGCACAAAAAGATCCCGAGATCCGCCATTAACCGAAGACGCGAAATATATGCAATTACAACATGCCGATAACGTTAGGTACTATACAAAATGGGTTAATAAATACAAATTTGATGGCAAATTGGATAAACCTTAACTTATCAAACTTGTCAAACAACTTAAAACAGATGCAAAAGGTCAGGTAAAAAAGCAACGTCAATTGGGAGTTCCTCAGGCACACAGGTGGCTTGAGGAAGCAAACTGCAGGGAACAAAAGAATAAAAATTCAAAAGCAATGTTTTTAGATAAAGAAGACAATAACTTGGTAATAGCATCAGCCCCTCCGCCCCCTCCACTCCCCTTACCAGAATATGAAGCGAGTGGACAAGCAGATCCACCTCCTCTATACCCAACTTTCCCTGCGAAATCAAAATCGTTTGTCAGAGATCCTGTTGAGACTAGCTCTCGAACACGCAACTTAGGAGGGGATATTGAATTGTATGAAATAAATAAAAATTCACGAGCTATGAGTGAAGAAGAGATATGTCCACTCATAGAAGTACCAAATCCACAGGCAGGACAGGACCTGACTCTTCTAGTATATAGACCGTGGACACCGGAAGACATCCGGAAAGCCACAGAGGGAATTCCCCATCCGAAAGTTAATTTTAGAAAATTCTTGGAAGACTTACAGGGCATGAGATTAAGTTACCATTTAAATGGAGAAGAAGTAGAGAAAGTAGTCAGACAAATCGTAGGTCCAGATTGGCACATGATCAGTGGCAACTGGAATCCCCGTGACACAGAACATAGGCCACTCCCACATAGTAACGCAGAACTGGATAACAGAGTGAAAGGTCTGACAGACCGGATCTCTGAGAAATGGAAGCCTAGGGCTGACTGGACTTGCATTAATCAATGCATACAACAAGAAGGTGAAACTGTTGATAGATATTATGCCAGATTATTAGAGTGTTTTAATAACCATTGTGGAATGCAGGTACCTGAAGATCAAACACATGATTCCCCATATAAGCAGCAATTAAAGAATACATTTTTAAAAGGCAGTATTGCACCCATAAGTAGTTTTATTACAAAGCACATGGTAGACCATCGGAAGCAGTAGTAGTCCCAGGCACGTGGGTCTGGGTGAAGGTCGTGAAGAAAAGAAATTGGAGTTCTCCAAAGTGGGAAGGACCATACCAAGTGCTACTGTCAACACCCACTGCAGTCAAAATCGCAGAGCGAGCGTCCTGGATTCATCTGACACACTGTAAATTGGTTAAGAACTTTGAACTGGACAAAAACCTTGTTACTGTTGTACCACGAGAACAAAATGACCAGGTATAGAGTAAACAGGGATGCAGAACAACCTCAGAAAAATTACATGATCATCCTGTTAGCTATACTGATAACAATGATTTTTTTTGCTGTGGCCTTTCCTTTTTTCAGCCACACGAGTTGAACTGAACAAACGTGATGCATTACTCGTAGACTGGCATCCAAACTTTAACAGTTACCAAGCAATTAAATATGTGTATGCTGAGACTTTTAATGTTTCAAACTGCTGGATTTGCACAGCTATACTAACAGCATACAGGGGTTTATTAATGATTGCTGTCCCCCTAGGGGTCAATGAGACCTGGGAAAACTTGATTTTTGATACTACACCTGTGAAATCACAAGACAAAATAGCATTGTACCTACCGGTTACACAAAAAGGAATTGTATGTTTTTATAAAAATGACACTATTCAGGTGGGTTGGAGCAATTGCAATGTAACTGTTTCTTATAAATGTTATATTAAGGCTAATAAGACAGAAACTATCTGTGATGCAAACTATGACTCATATCTTGAGAAAATGAAAAAGACTGTTAGTGAAATACAACATAATCCTGTTCTTTTTAAGCAACTTTCTATTATTGACAAGAAGATGTTTCATGCAGGGCGAGCATATATCAATACTAAAGTAGAGAATTGTTATTTTGTTTGTGGGAAAAAGGCATACAAATGGCTACCTGAGAATTGGCCCGGCAGTTGATTTTTGGGTTACCTGGTTCCGGCCATATGACACACTGCAACTTTGCCTCAGGGGAAAATTCGAAATGTCAGAGAGGTCAGCAGTAAACCTAGAAGTCCAATCAAGAGACCCGAGAATCCAGTGGGACGAATCGAAGCAGGGTGGAGAAACCATAACTCCATGAAAAACAAAGATAAACTGACACACATGGACTTGAGTGACACTATTATATCATGGGCAGGTATAGCCCATGCATATGGCGCAGTGAAATCGATATGGGAGCTGAGAAAACTGTCCAAACTTCTCAAAGTTATGAGCAACGCAACTTTTTCTGCTCTCGAATTAGTGACTGATGAACTAAATGCTATGAGAACTGTGGTGCTTCAAAACCGCATGGCTCTTGACTTCACCCTAGCGGCGAGAGGTGGTACGTGCGCTTTAATCAAAGAAGAATGCTGTTCGTATATTCCTGACAACCAACATGAGATAAACGACCATCATGAGGTGATCCAGCAAGTGTCGACTATGACCAAACCAGGCCCAAACCCTCTGATGGACTTTTTCCAGAATTTGTTTGGGGGGTAGGGTTCCATCCTAATGAACATTCTGATTGCTATTTGTGTGGGATTACTCCTATTAGGAGCATGCATGTGTTGTGGTATTCCCTGCATGAAAAAGTTAATCAAAGATTTTATAGACATATCAGTTTCTGAGACTTTGTATCAAAGTACTGAAATTGAAGAGTTGTTGAAAACTGAAATGCTTTCATAAGTCTAAACTAAATGACTCTCTTAACTGCAAATCCAGAATGGAAGAGGTTAGGAGAAGAAGCAAACTGTTTATGCTTTTGAAAATAGAATAAAAAGTATTAACAGGGGGGAAATGTCAGAAAAATATTAATTTTGTATATGTCTAATGCTTATTAGAAGCTAAAAGGGTTAACACATTTTCATTCTATTTTATGTACAAGCTTAATTCTGTATGAAATTATAAGATGATTTTTCAAACCACAGTATGCTTTCTGAAAGTGCAAGATACACCCTGACCTAGTATTTGCTGGCACAGCAAAATTCATGTTTATGCCTTTTGGAAATGTATTGAGAAGCAGGTGATTATCTGCTAGGTCAGGAAAATGTATGAATAGTGTATGAATAGAACAATACTGTTTTCTTTCTCATGATTGAATATGAACAATCACCTCTGTTTGTGTTATGAGAACATGCACAGCTGCGGAAAAGAAGAGATACATGAAACAAAAGACTGCTTGAAGAATCTGTACTTGCTTTGTGCTCAAATTAGCTATAGTACCTTGAATGGTAACATAACATAGTGGGAAGTTGTATCTAACCGGTGGTCACCAAGGCCACGTTGTTTTTCTTAGGAAGTTTTCATAAAATTGATAATGCAAACAGAAAATCATGGACAAACAGCTGCTATGTAATGATAATGTTAAAACATATGATCTGTTACGTCAGCTTGGTAGGCAATGTCTTATTAGAAAATGTATAAAAATGTCTGTACTTCCTGATTCTAGTTAGACAAACTCTGTATTAGCACGTTTTTGTCTCCTTGCTGCAAGACTAAAGTGCCTTAACCTGAACCTACAGTGTATTGATCATTTTTAAAGTTTATTTTTCCTATGACACCAACAAACAACAATATGGGAAATAATTCTGGTACCAACTTGGAACAACATTTAACAAAGAGACCAAATCTGAGAAATGAAGAGGTTAGTACTGACATAAGATGTAATATAAGTAATGGAATTGAGGGGTGGGGAAACACCTTGCCTACATTAAACGACTGGTTAAAAGTAAAAACAGTGTTTTGTGAGAATTCTAGTTCTAACTTGAACAATTTAAATGTGTATTTGAATGACTTTGATCATAACCTGCTTAAAATAGAGCATTACGCACACAGCAAAGTCCAACAATTCATTCTAAAAACAACTTAAGTAATGGAGAACAAATTAATTTGGATTTTCAAAGAAGTGAGAATGGGATAAGCTTTATGAAAGCTGATAAGGGGGGGTGGTTTAGTGGTTATGAATAAATCTGACTACAATGCAAAAATGATACATATCCTGAGTAGTCATACCTATAAAAAAAGGTTCATTGAATGAATTGAATATTGCATATAAAAAATAAGGAGGTTTCTGAATGATTTATTTATTGATGGATCGATTGATATAGAAGAACAAAATTATCTTAATAAAATTTATCCAGTAACCCCCAGTGATTTTTGGAGTACCAAAACTACATAAAAATTTGGCTCAACAAGCAATGCGCCCCATTGCAAATGCAAGGGGCTCAATAACATATCCTTTAGCCAAATATCTGGATACAAAATTAAAACAGTACATCATAAACGAGCCCCTTTCATGTGTTGAAAAGAATTATGAAGTGAAATTTGACAAGGACTTGTTATTTATCACAGTAGATGTAAAAGACCTGTATACTTGTATAGCTCATGAAACAGGTGAAAAATGGTTTTGTGAGTACCTAAGAAAGAAAATGGTGCCTCAAGATCAAATAAATGTATACAAACAATTATTGGATGGCACTCATAAAAAAATTTATTTTATTTGAAAATTAATTTTATCTTCAGATGGAAGGTGTGGCGATGGGTTCGTTATGTGGCAGGTTGTATGCAAATATTATTATGTTAGAGTGGGAAAGTAAATATTTAGTTAAATCCCCATTTTTTTCAATATTGTTATGCATACACAATTTTTTTTGGATGATATATTCATCCTTTGGAAAGGCCCTAAGGATAAAGTCCTTGACTTCCTAGAATTTATAAATAAAATTACAACTTTTCTGAGATTTACGCACAGTATTAATGAAAACGAAATAGACTATCTGGATGTTATATTAAAGAAAGATATTGAAAATAATGGATTTTTGGCCGAGATTTTCCATAAGAAGATTTATTCTAATACCTTCTTGTACTACAATAATAGTCAGCCTTTTTTATAAAAAAGAGCGGTTATCAAGGGCCAATACATAAAAGTAGCACATATGGTCACCAAATGGAAGGCCTTTATGAAGGAATGTGATAACTTAAGAAATACATTTTTGAAATAAGGATACCCAACAGAACAGGAATATAATATTTAAAAATTGGGATATTATGAGGGATGTGAAAAACCTGAGAATCACATCAGAGATAAACCTCTGTTTGTTTACAAAAGGGGTTTAAATTTTAACAATATGATTGAGAATCCCCGGGAAATAAAAAGAATAGGTCACATGTATAAATGCAGAACTTGTGTCTATTGTTCCTATTTCCTAGAAGGCAGTGAAATTAAGATCAACAATTATAAAATAAAAATTTATGGCAAATTATGCTGTAATGCAAAAAAAAGTGGTATACTGTGCAATATGTTCCAATTGCCCATGTTTCTATATAGGCAAAATGGGAAGAAAGTTAAAAAATAGGATTGGTGAACATCTTAGTGACATCAGGTTTTCAAAAGAAACCAAACCAATGCTTTAGCAAAACACTGTACCACTAATGTTGTTGTTTGTCTTTCGGCTTTTTCCCGGTAAGGGGTCGCCACAGCGGAACTCCAGTCCACTAATGATTTGCAGTAGATTTTTATGAAAAGCCGAGGTGCCAGTTCGACGCCCAAGCTTCAACGAAGGCACGCCCATTTATGCACGCATGTCTTTCGAACGCTACCCAACCGCGGGGAAGACATGCAGACTCCACACAGAAGGAAATCCCAAACACTGTACCACTAATATAGGCCATAAATTTAAATGTATTATTTAAGAAAAATTAAAAATTTCCCCTACGGGTGGAGCCTGGCCATTGCTGCTTGAAAAAGCAGAGTTAGAATGGCAAATGCATTTAAATGCACATAGATGGCCAGATTTAAATGAAGCCATGAATATTAAGTGCCTTTTAAAAATAAAGGGGTTAAGGAGATAAAAAGAAAGTTTTTATAATAAATTATATGGTGGTTTGTATAAACAGAATGTATAAACATAATGAATTTAATGGTTATAACACACCCATATTGTTAGGGGGTGTGGCTGGTACTGTGATGTTAAATGGTTGATTCTGGGGGTGTGGGTGTGTGATGCATTTTATGTATGTGGTGAAAAAACATTTAAGTTTAGTTAATGGGGTTTTAAATTTGTCTGACGAAGTTCCCGATATTATTTTAAGGAATGAAAGTGCTTATGTTGCTTTATAACTTGATATAATAGACTTAATAGAATGGCACGCCTGTGAGGTTTCTAGCTCCAGACAATTTCACACAGCTACACACACCTTTAAATATTTTTAAATATTCTTAAATATTTTTTAAAAAACTTTTTAATATTTTTAACATTTTTAATGTACATATTAATGTATGGTGGTATTTTTGCTCTTTTATCCTTGTTCTTTGCCTTTTGCATTTTCTCATCTAGTTAGTGGATTTAAACAACAACATTGACATACTATTTTGTTTTAAGTTTTTAGTGGCTTGGTAATGTGCCTTTTATTTACTAACTATAGCATTAAATTAATTTTATTACATTAATTAAGTAATTAATTACGTGAATTTGAAGGGACTATTTAATGTTGCCATTTGGCAGTTTTACTATGAACTTGAGAAAGCTCGACATTAAGCCAAGCAAAAGCGCTTGTTTTATTGTTTTGCTGTACTAAATAAAGTTATTCCACTCAGATTTTTTTGGGCTGGTATCCTGCCTGGATTTTTTGTTCTTTATAACTTGTACTTAACTGGTTTTACAAGTATAAAGAGTTGTGGAATGTAACGGAAAATAAAAATATTATTATGTGACTGCCTTGCTTCAGAATCTTGGAATTTTTCTGTGGTTCGTTTTGGTGTATTCATAGTGGTTGAGTATTACTGCACACTGAACAAGAAGAAAATACTATATCAATTACTTTTACTAGAGAAGGCCAAAATACTAGTTGTCTCACCCTTCTTTTAGTAGATTTAGACCTGGGTGACCACGATGCAAAATCTGGATATCTTCATGTTGTAAGGAAGCAGGAATAACAATTCTAGGACCTTTGAAAATAATGCCATCTTCCATCAACATCTTATCTATGTAAGGAAAATAAGTTTGCACTTCAGGTGGTACACTAGACTGCTTTGACGGCCATCCAACATAAATGTAGTGGTTCAGCTTTTGCAAAATTGGATCAGTCTTTGTATGATCTCTCAGCTCAAGTCTTGTGGTAGAAAAATTAGGTTCCCTATCAGGAAATTAGGTTCCTTGATGAGTGGATGGGTAACAGAAAGTTCACACCGGGGATCACACCAACAGCACTACTAGATAGGGGCCAAGGGTACTAGCTGCTAGTACAAGGGTCTAGGGAACTACTAAAGGGGCGGTGAATATCGCACAATGTGGCTGGGCTAATATATGCCTTCAGGCAGATAGCCCAGTACCAACCTATGAACCTATAAGAAGAGCGAAGACACATTCAAAAGAATGCATCTTGGTCGAACTCAAAAGCCTGAAATGGCAAAATATCGAAGTGGCTTTTGAGCGAATTCTTTCCCTGGGAAAAAATTCACTTGGCCACTTCGTTACTTTGCCGTTTTTGGCACTCTAGTGTGGTCTTGGAGTTGGTATATTTAAGTGGAGGGGGGTGAAGCCCTCCACTTAATGTAATGTGTAAAGTGTTTTATTTATTTATTTATTTATTTATTTTTGTTGGAACAGCAATGTTTTTCCCTAGGAAAAAAAAATTGCTGTTCTGACAGTTCAAAATTGTAAGCTTTTGCTTACATAGGGTCGATTAATCACCGTTCACTTTTTTTAAGCGTTCAGTGATCTAATATAGACCCGAAAAATTATGCACTTCCATGACGTCAAAGTCAAAATTCTCTGCATGAAGCTGTTCCGTTGCATTTCTGGGCAATCTGAAAAAGGTATCAGCCAGATAAAGAAGTTAGCCTTTTGTATAGACCATTCTGAAGTTGTACTTTTGCAATTTGAGCATCATTATTTGTAATCTCACTAGAGCTGAATGCATAGGCTTCTTTAGAATATTAACTAGAAGTTGGTGATCAATTTCAGTCTGAATAGCTCAACCACAGATATAATCATGAAACTTTGAACGTGCAAACACTATTGCCAAAACTTCTTTCTCAATTTGAGCATATTGCACTTCAGTTTGGGTAAGAGTTCTAGATGCCCAGGCTACTGGTCTGCTCGCTTGAGGAATAACTGCGCCATGGCCAAATTTTGAAGCATCACAGGAAAGAGTTATTGGTTTATTGACATCATAGCATCTTAATATAGGTGGGGTGGCAATTTTCTGCTTAAAGTCTTCAAATGCTTTCTAGTGCTATTATAACCAAGGCCACATAACATTTTTACGCATTAGCTCTCTCAGAGGTGCTGTCAACTCACTGACGTCTGGTACAAACTTGCCTACATAGCTGACCATACAGAGAAAACGTTGTAGAGCTTGATAATTATCTGGTGCTGGCATCTCAAGAATGGCTGCTTGCTTGGACAGGTCTGGTCTTGAGCCAGTGCTAGCGAATAAATAGGTCTATATTACAATGTTGAAAGACGAGTTCACCGAACACATTTATCGACACGTAAATATCAACCTTTTGAAATGTCAAACAGCCACTTCAGCGAATTTTTTGCCAGGGGAAAAAAGTGCTCGGCCATACAAAACAAATAAACATTCAAACCCTACATAGTGGGGAGGCTTTGCCCCCCCCTCCCCGCAATGTGGGAGGCTATGCCCCTCACACCCCTTAACTAAATATACCAACTCTGAGATTGCACAACAGTGGGGAAAAGGGCAAATCCCCGATGATGGGCAAGTGATTTTTTTTCCCCTGTGAAAAAATTCACTGATGTGGCAGTTCGGCATTTCAAAAGGTTGATATTTATGTGTTGATAAAGACATGTTCAGTGAACTTGTCTTTTGACATCGTAACATAGACCCGAATAAATGACATACATATGTAACTTCTGGTAGTATGAATTTGCACTTCAGAGGATTGAGCTTTAAGGTCACTTCATGTGTTCTGTCTAGAACTCTCTTAAGATTTCGGTCATGCTCTGCTTCACCATTGCCTCCAACCAATAAATCATCTACTATTATGGCACAAGGATAACCTGAAAAAATTTGCTATACTGCACGCTGAAAGACTTCACTTGCAGAATTTATTCCAAATGGCATCCTGAGGAATCTATATCTGCCAAATGGGGTACTGAAAGTAGTCCGTAATGAGGATATGTGATCAAGTATCCCTTGCCAAAACTAACTTTTTGCATCCGAGACAGAAAAACAGCGGCATTTTGTATTGCGGCTGAGACTTCCTCAACTGTACGCATTGGATGATGCCTTCTCTTTAATGCTTTGCTCAAATCTCTTGGGTCAATACATATTCTGATTTCATCTGAGCCTTTTTGTGGGCTGCTACCATGGACAACACCCATTCAGTTGGTTCTGTAACTGGACAAATTACACCTTGCTGCACCATTTCATCCAACTGAGCTTTGACTTTATCCTGCATAGCTATCGGAACTTTTCTTGCTGGTCTGACTACTGGAATGACCTCTGGGTCTAACTTCATGGAATACACAAATGGAAGTTTGCCCAACTTGTCATCAAAAACTTGGGCATACTCTGAGGAAAAAGCTTCAGTAAAACTGGAACTATATATGTGCTTATATGACGAACTTCTTTGGTAAAACAAAGCAATCTCATTCTCAAACTGTCTCTGAAACCCAATAATGATGACTGCACAGGTCTTCGGACTACATAGAATAACAAGCTGTAATAGTTCCTAGCCAAATAACATGAAAGGACTACTGAGCCTTCGTTATGAACTTCTCCACCTCCATAAGCAACAAGTTTCGCACAACTAGCCACATTGAGCTGTTCACCAGTTCTCACTTTAGCAAATGTGCCTGCTGACATAACATTGCACTTTGAACTAGTGTCTATTTTAAGCCCGGTGGATTTACCATTGATTTGGACCATACAAAACACTTCAATCTTTGTCAGCAAATTTACTGCATCAACCTTTTCACCAATTACTGATATACCATCAATACAGAAAGTAGAATTGCAGCTCTCTACATGATCAACTTGCTTTTTCGAGTGACCCTTCTTTATAACTGTGTGAGGTTTACTTGATTTGCAAAACCTTTGAAAATGGTTCCATGTTTTTACACTTGTGGCATTGCTGACCAAATGCTAAGGGTTTTCCTCTTTTAGACTCATAATTGGCATCAAAATTGAAACAGTTGACAACAAAGCTGGATTTGGATTTTGTTGACTCATCCTTGTACTGCACTGAGCATGTCCTTTTCTTAGAACTTGCTGGAAAACTACAGCTTCTCCCAGGAAACCCTGTAGGGCTCCCTGCTACCATGTGCTTAGGACTGTTTCTGCTAGCCATGTGTTGCATGCTGTCTATAGTTGCTCTAGAGCCTGCTGAAATCATTCTCTTATGTCTTCCTTTAACTTCATGGATTTGACTAATCTCAATAGCTTTGCTCAGCATTAAATCACTGTCACAAAGCAAAATCTTTCTCATTGCAGTACTATTAATACCACACACAAGCCTGTCCTTTACCAACTCATCTTTTAAGTCACCAAACCTACACGTTTTAGCTTTGTTTCTCAGGTCAGTTATATAAGCTGCAAAAGCTTCCCCTGGTTTCTGATCTCTTGTGTAAAAGAAATGCCTCTCTAATGTAATACTTGGCGGGGGGTTACACATTTCCCTGAACTTGTACTTCAAACACTTGGGGTCTTCCCTTGATTTAGCCTGTACAACAATATGACGGTCTTCACCTTCTCTCTCATATACTGCTTATGTATACACAAATGAATGCTCTCTTTCAATGGCCTCTGACCCAGCTAGGTTTAGCAGAATGAATGCCTGGGTGCATGCATCTTTGTCAAAATAAGCTGCTTGTATGCAAATATCATACTCTTGTTCAAATGTTCTCTAATTCTCTGCAATTTTCTGATCAAACACCAATGGTGATGGTTTTCAAGATCTGTCTGCCATATTAACACATACCAGTGAATGCTTTTGCAAGTATTCATGAACACACACATGTATACATATGCCCGAAATTTATGCCAGTATTGGTAACTATGCCCAATAGCACAACAAGCCTCTGAATAACTAAACTTTGTGAAATAAGTCTCTCAGGCATTGTAATACTCTTGAAATTACTGTACTGTAAGAAATCACCTCTTATCAGTGTAAGAAACATTGCGAAACAAGACTCTTGGGCAATGTAATACTCTTGAAATTACTGTACTTTGTAAGAAACATTTCAAAATAACTGCACTGTGCGAATAAGTTGGGTAAAAGGAGCTCAGAGTAAGAAACATTTCAAAGTAACTGCACTTTGGAATAAACAGTACACAGCACACCAAAACTTTCCAAAATGGCTGTACTTTGCCAAATAACTCTACAGTGCAAGAAACACTATGTAATGGTGGCAGTAAGCAAATAGACACACCCAGCCAAATAAACTTTTCAAAATGGCCGCATTTTGACTGCACTTTATCAAACAGTTGCACTTTGCACACAAACGCTTCAGAATAAATGCACAGTAATAAGCACACACTGTAAGTACATTTACATGCTTTGAGATACTTTGAATAACTGTAGTTATCCCATTTGTTTAATTAATAAACCTTCTGTGCCTCTCGCTTCTTTAACAATGCAGTCTGTGCCCTTGTAATGCTGCATTTTATCTTTTTTATAAAATAAATCATTTATGCAAGTTTTCATTACCTTTGGCTCATTTATGGCATTTTTTTCCGGCTCGTTTCTCTTAGTTTACCATCACTGTTATCTCTGCACCTCATGGCTCTGAAAAGCAGTCTCTGGAATCCAGGTTCTGACACCATGTCACTCATCTAGTCAGGATAAAATAAATGAGTCTTTCTGGGTTCTTATCTGTTTTATTATGTACAAACACAGGATTGAGGCTTAATAACTTTAACTTAGATAAACGTTTACACAAACTAGCTATTACAATCATACATGCTCACTCTCTGGCTGCATTCACAACATAGCAGTGAAGCTAGCACCTGCCTGCTATTTATATATGCACATGCTGACCTTAAAATGCTTCTTAAAGGTTCAGCATACACACACTATTCTACAGCATTCAAGTAAGAAATGAAAAGATTTCTAGAAAAAGGGTTTCAATGCATTACCTCCAGTCCTAACTACCTAGAATCTAATGGTTAAAAGGAGTGTACAGACTGTCAAAAAACTCAAGAAACCACAAAGCATCAACAGTTATTATGCTGACATTCACTTAGCTTTATTGGAATATGTGAATACTCCACTGCAAAGTGTGGATCTTCAGCCACTTCATAAAAAGATGGAACATAAATTACCTTCTACATCCTTACTGATGGCCAAACATTTGGATAATGTACAACAAAAAACTGAAACAAAGTCAGTCTATGAAAAACTACTACTATAATCAGCAAAATACCCATCCTCAATACGATAAGGAGAAAGAGTCCGAATAATCCAAGGTTCTTAAGAAAAGTAACAAGTTGATGTGGTTGTGAAGTAGTATGACCAGCCAAGATCTTTCATTGTTGTTCATATTGAGGGCAGAAAGTTGTCAAAGAGAAATCAAAGCCATTTGTTAAAGATGAAAGTGTCTCACAGTGACAGTGTTGAATAAAGACACTACGTTTGTAATACTTCCTTGCCTGAGGTTACTAGAGATGAGTCCAGAGAGGCAAACAAAGGGCTATCCAAAAAGCCATTCCCACCATCAGTTATGAAAAAAATTAGCATCCAAGTTCAGAACTTCCACAGAGACTTATCAGAATCAGAGGTGCAAACTACAGCATTCCCAAATACTCGTGGTTAAGATCGTTCCAAAGGAAATCAAAATATTAAGATGTTTCAAAAAAGTGAAAAGTGAAACTAAAAATTTAGAAACATACTTTCCATTTTCTAATAATGTGTTTGACTCTCCACTTGATATAAAAAAAGATTTGCTGTTAAAGTATTAAAAATCTTACAGAAAATCAATATCTGAAATATTTCACTAACTGTAAATTTCTACTAGAAAATATAACACAAATCTGTATTTGTGTGTATAATGTGTATCTTTCTCTCTCTCTCTCTCTCTCTCTATATATATATATATATATATATATATATATATATATATATACAGCTAGAGATACACTGTCTTGCTTAAAATAATAGAAATAATGTAATGTTGACCTTTGTTTTGCCCACACTCTTTGGTTGACAAAATAGATGGTCAAACAGGTACTCAAGATCAACTATCCCAAGGGTTGGGGAATATGCACCTTCCCCGGGGATTGTGCTATCTCAGAGCTGGATTAAACAATTAGCAGGGGGTGTGGGAGAAACAGCTCCCCCCAAATTATTTGCTATGACTTTAATCCTTGGAGCATGCACAGAAGTTTGTCGATATTAGTTACAGTCAAGTTACCTAGATCCATATACATTGATATATGTGTGTGTGTGTATATATATATATATATATATATATATATATATATATATATATATATATATATATATATGTGTGTGTGTGTGTGTATATATATATATATATATATATATATGTGTGTGTGTGTGCGTGTGTATGTGTACATAATATAGATTTATTTATATTCACATATGTATCTATATCTGGCTATATATATATATATATATATATATATATATATATATATATATATATATATATATATATATATACACACACACACACACACACACACACACACACACACACACACACACACACACACACACATACGTATAATTAGCAGGGGTTATGGGAGTGTTCTTGATTGTTT